>NC_135736.1:50910000-50912500 GCF_041903045.1 Epinephelus lanceolatus
TTAGAACAGGATAGGAACCTGTTAGAACAGCATAAGAACCTGTTAGAACAGGATAAGAACCTGTTAGAACGGCATAAGAACCTGTTAGAACAGGATAAGAACCTGTTAGAACAGGATAGGAACCTATTAGAACAGGATAGGGACCTGTTAGAACAGCATAAGAATCTGTTAGAACAGGATAGGAACCTATTAGAACAGCATAAGAACCTGTTAGAACAGCATAAGAATCTGTTAGAACAGCAAAAGAACCTATTAGAACAGGATAAGAACCTGTTAGAACAGCAAAAGAACCTATTAGAACAGGATAGGGACTTGTTAGAACAGCATAAGAACCTGTTAGAACAGGATAGAAACCTGTTAGAACAGGATAGGAACCTGTTAGAACAGCATAAGAACCTGTTAGAACAGGATAAGAACCTGTTAGAACAGCATAAGAACCTGTTAGAACAGGATAAGAACCTGTTAGAACAGGATAGGAACCTATTAGAACAGGATAGGGACCTGTTAGAACAGCATAAGAATCTGTTAGAACAGGATAGGAACCTATTAGAACAGCATAAGAACCTGTTAGAACAGCATAAGAATCTGTTAGAACAGGATAGGAACCTATTAGAACAGGATAAGAACCTGTTAGAACAGCAAAAGAACCTATTAGAACAGGATAGGGACTTGTTAGAACAGCATAAGAACCTGTTAGAACAGGATAGAAACCTGTTAGAACAGGATAGGAACCTGTTAGAACAGCATAAGAACCTGTAAGAACAGGATAAGAACCTGTTAGAACAGCATAAGAACCTGTTAGAACAGCATAAGAACCTATTAGAACAGGATAGGGACCTGTTAGAACAGCATAAGAATCTGTTAGAACAGGATAGGAACCTATTAGAACAGCATAAGAACCTGTTAGAACAGCATAAGAATCTGTTAGAACAGGATAGGAACCTATTAGAACAGGATAAGAACCTGTTAGAACAGCAAAAGAACCTATTAGAACAGGATAGGGACTTGTTAGAACAGGATAAGAACCTGTTAGAACAGGATAGAAACGTATTAGAACAGGATAAGAACCTATTAGAACAGAATAGGAACCTATTAGAACAGCATAAGAACCTGTTAGAACAGGATAGGAACCTATTAGAACAGGATAAGAACCTGTTAGAACAGCATAAGAACCTGTTAGAACAGGATAGGAACCTGTTAGAACAGGATAGAAACCTGTTAGAACAGGATAGGAACCTATTAGAACAAGATAAGAACCTGTTAGAACAGCATAAGAACCTGTTAGAACAGGATAGAAACCTGTTAGAACAGGATAGGAACCTGTTAGAACAGCATAAGAACCTATTAGAACAGGATAGAAACCTGTTAGAACAGGATAGGAACCTGTTAGAACAGCATAAGAACCTGTTAGAACAGGATAAGAACCTGTTAGAACAGCATAAGAACCTGTTAGAACAGGATAGGGACCTGTTAGAACAGCATAAGAATCTGTTAGAACAGGATAGGAACCTATTAGAACAGCATAAGAACCTGTTAGAACAGCATAAGAATCTGTTAGAACAGGATAGAAACCTATTAGAACAGGATAAGAACCTGTTAGAACAGCAAAAGAACCTATTAGAACAGGATAGGGACTTGTTAGAACAGGATAAGAACCTGTTAGAACAGGATAGGAACCTATTAGAACAGGATAGAAACCTATTAGAACAGGATAGGAACCTATTAGAACAGCATAAGAACCTGTTAGAACAGGATAGGAACCTATTAGAACAGGATAAGAACCTGTTAGAACAGCATAAGAACCTGTTAGAACAGGATAGGAACCTATTAGAACAGGATAGGGACCTGTGAGAACAGGATCGGAACCTATTAGAACAGGATAGGGACCTGTTAGAAAATGATAGAAACCTATTAGAACAGGATAGAAACCTATTAGAACAGGATAAGAACCTGTTAAAACAGGATAGGAACCTATTAGAACAGGATAGAAACCTATTAGAACAGCATAAGAACCTGTTAGAACAGGATAGGAACCTATTAGAACAGGATAAGAACCTGTTAGAACAGGATAGAAACCTATTAGAACAGGATAGGAACCTATTAGAACAGGATAAGAACCTGTTAGAACAGGATAGGAACCTATTAGAACAGGATAAGAACCTGTTAGAACAGCATAAGAACCTGTTAGAACAGGATAAGAACCTGTTAGAAAGAGAATAAGAACCTGTTAGAACAGGATAGGAACCTATTAGAACAGGATAAGAACCTATTAGAACAGGATAGAAACCTATTAGAACAGGATAAGAACCTGTTAGAACAGGATAGAAACCTATTAGAACAGCATAAGAACCTATTAGAACAGGATAAGAACCTGTTAGAACAGCATAAGAACCTGTTAAAACAGGATAGAAACCTATTAGAACAGGATAGAAACCTATTAGAACAGGATAGGAACCTGTTAGAACAGGATAAGAACCTGTAAGAACAGGATAAGAAACTG
>NC_135736.1:50917500-51135000 GCF_041903045.1 Epinephelus lanceolatus
TTTAATGTGTGTTTAATGTGTTTAAGTGTGTTTAATGTCTGTTTAATGTGTTTACGTGTGTTCAATGTGTGTGTAATGTGTGTTTAATGTGTTTAATGTGTGTTTATGTGTGTGTAATGTGTGTTTAATGTGTTTATGTGTGTTCAATGTGTGTGTAATGTGTGTTTAATGTGTGTTTAATGTGTTTATGTGTTCAATGTGTGTTTAATGTGTTTATGTGTGTTCAATGTGTGTGTAATGTGTGTTTAATGTTTAATGTGTGTTTAATGTGTTTAATGTGTGTTCAGTGTGTGTGTAATGTGTGTTTAATGTGTTTAATGTATGTTTAATGTGTTAATGTGTGTTCAATGTGTGTTTAATGTGTCTTTAATGTGTGTTTAATGTGTTTATGTGTGTTCAGTGTGTGTGTAATGTGTGTTTAATGTGTTTAATGTGTTTAATGTGTGTTCAATGTGTGTGTAATGTGTGTTTAATGTGTGTTTATGTGTTTAATGTGTGTTTAATGTGTGCTTAATGTGTGTTCAATGTGTGTTTAATGTGTTTAATGTGTGTTTAATGTGTGTTTAATATGTATTTAATGTGTGTTTAATGTGTGTTTATGTGTTTAATATGTATTTAATGTGTGTTTAAAGTGTGTTTGTGTGTTTAATGTGTGTTTATGTGTGTTTAATGTGTGTTTATGTGTTTTCATGGTTTCAGCATATAATTATGTAAAGATCACAAGAATTTAGTAAAATTATCCATCCATCCTTTTTTGCCAGGTTGCTGAGGAGACGTCCCTCTCCTCAGCAACACTTTCCAGCTCCTCCTGGAGGACCCCGAGGTGTTCCCAGACCAGATGAGATCTATAATCTCTTCAGTGTGTTCTGGGTCTGCCCCAGGGCCTCCTACCAGCTGGACCAGGAGGATCCTGATCAGATGTTGAACCACCTCAACATGAAGGAGCAGCGGCTCTACTCCGAGCTCCCTCCAGATGTCTGACTCCTCCCCCTATCTCTAAGGCTGAGCCCAGACACCCTACAGAGGAAACTCATTTCACACGCTTGTATCTGTGACCTCATTCTTTCAGTCACTACCCAGAGCTCATGACCATAGGTGAGGGTTGGGACGCAGATGGACCAGGAAATCAAAAGCTTCCAGCTCAGCTCCCTCTGAACCATGACAGTCCGGCACAGTACCTGTATCACTGCAAACACCGCACCAAACCACCGATCCATCTCACAATCCATTCTACCCTCATTGTGAACAAGACCCTGAGGTACTTGAACTCCTTCTCTTGGGGCAGGAACTCTCTCCCAACCCAGAGGGAACAATCCACCATTCTCCAGCAGAGAACCATGACCTCAGACTGGGAGGAGTGGACTCTGCAAACCGTCCCAGGTCATGCTGGAGGTCACGGTGTGATGAAGCCAACAGAACTGCATCATCTGCAAACAGCAGATACGCAATTCTGAGATCTCCGAACTGGACTCCTTCCTCCCTCCGGCTGCATCTCGAGATCATGTTCATGAATATCACAAACAGAATAAATTAGAAAAACATGTATTAAGATTTCAACGTGTGCAAACAAACACACAGACAGACAGACAGACAGTTCTGTTGTTTGGATCTTTAACTGATCTTCAGATGGACGGCAGCAGTAAACTGGGTCTGCTGGAGTTTCATCGTCTCTGGATGAAGATCCAGAAATACCTGGTGAGACAGGAAGACAGACAGAAACATTAAAAGAATTAAACTAAACAAACCTGATTCTTGAGTGACTGTCTCAAAGTGTGATTAATTATTTTGTGATTATTAATTAATACGTCTGATGTCATGCAGCTTTAATATCGTAAAACTGCTATCAGTAGCCCCGGGCTATTATTAGCTTCAGTCCCTGAAGTCAGCAGGCCTATATTTGAGACATTTTTGTCTAAATGTGTTCACACCAGTGGCTAGTAAAAGAGACTGGCCCTTTAATATAAGTTTTACAGTAACTGAATACAAACTAAACTCAGTCACACTTTTCATATTTAAGGTGGATTCAAATCAGAATCAGCTTTATTCGCCAAGTACGTGTGTACATACAAGGAATTTGACTCCAGTAGACTTGCTCTCAGTGTACCAGAATTGACATAAGTACTCAAAAATTCAGAAAAAGTGGAATATACAGAAATATACAATATACAAAAAATATACAATATATAAATAAAAAAAATACAAGGATGCAAGTGTTGTTTGTCCTGCCACTCTGTGATTGTTCTGTTCTTCTTGGTGTGTGTTGGTTCTGCAGGAGATCTTTAAAAGTCACGACTCAGATGGTTCTGGTACGATGAGCAGTCATGAGATGAGAGCAGCTCTGGCTGAAGCTGGTGAGGATCCTGATCTGATATCCACGGTTCTTTACAGAGGGTTCAAGGGTTTCTTTAAGCAGAACCTGATGAAGGTCCAGAGCTCCTCATTGGACCGACGGGGTCAAAAGAACATTTTGGATCTTTATTGTTTGAATATCTTTACTGGATGATTCTGTTGATTATTTAGAGGACATGGGCTCTAGTTTCACAGACCGGACGCGGCGGGGGCGCAGCGCACCTGCGCTTCGCCAACTGGGTGTGGCCAGACGGATTTTGTAAGTTTGGCACACCGTGCGCCTGGCGCAGCTACTCCTCTTTCCCACCTCCGTCCCTCCTACCTGCGCAAGTCGGAAAGAGGGAGGAGAGAAGGCGTGGAGTGGGTTTTACACATGTCACACCAATCAAATGAGCCCCTCTCCTCACCCTTAAATGCACCGCGTGAAGGCGTAATGAGAGTTTACTGAATTCGCCATTGCAGAAGAGAGCAGCAGCATCAGACGACCAAACTCCTCCCAGGAGGAAACTTATGTTTTGGTCCGGGAGGTCCAAGCTCACAGTGTCTGAATATACAGAACTGCGAGCAGACCTCCACGGGCTGATGATGCAAAGGTAGCCTGGGAGGAGGTCACCACAATTGTAAATCAATGTTGTGTTTCTCTCGTGTGCACGCTCTCTCTCTTTCTCTCTCGCAGTCTCACTCTGTTTCTTTTCTTTTGACTTTTCTAAGATGACAGATGCTGAATATATACTCCCTATCTGATGCTGTGGCTGTTTGTGGTTGGCTGAGAGGGATGTGAACTCATTAGTTTGCAGGCTGTGTTAATCAAATCAGGTTGGGTTTCCATTACGCGTGCCAAACGTGCCAAACGGTGCCAATCCCCTTTGATCTGACATCAGATGTGACGGGACAGTCGATATAGAGATACATTTATGTACTGATTGCAGATAGTTGCATTGAATAGTGGTTTTGTGGCTATTTATTGCATCGTTAATGTGCCTGATATTCTGGAAACCTGCCTGTGAGGTTTTGGTGACGTGTGCGCACTGTCCGCCGGTCAGCCAAACTTCGGCTTACACCGGCTGCGCTCCGCCTGCGCTGACATTAGACCTGGTTTCAGATGGCGAGCTTTTAGTGCACCTTCGGCGAAGCCCATCTCAGCGCACCTCGGTCTGCCAAACTACCAAACTGAGCGCGCCTTGGGTTGCGCTGCTCGAAACTAGCTCTGCACGGGGTTCGCCACCCTGCGCCACCTGTGCTGCACCGGGATACTAGAGCCCCATGTTTCCAGTTTCATCCCACATGTTCTGGGAGCTTTTGTAGGTTCTGAAGGAAGTTTCATGGTTCCCTAAAGATGATTCAGGTCCCATAAAAGTTTAGAAATGACAGAAAGGTTCAGAGATGGTTCTCCCTAGTGAAACAGTTCTACCACTTAGATCAACACAAAAATGATTCCTGATCTCCATCTGCTGGATCCTCCCTGTTCTTCTTCCTCCTCCTGTTCTTCCTCCTCCTCTTCCTGTTCTTCTTCCTCTTCCTGGTCCTCTTCCTGTATTCAGGTTTCCAGGTGAACAGCGCAGTAATTCAGGAGATCGTCAGTCGATACGCCGACAACAGTTATGCCATTGACTTTGACTGTTTCATCAGCTGCCTGATCCGACTGGAGCTGCTCTTCAGTGGGTCTCAACTTATAATACTCTCAATACTACTGTTAATACTTGTTGATTTCTTTTGGTTTTCAGCCTCAATGCCTGCCTAAACTTGACTCAGCATAGAGGAGGACAGAGGATGCTGAACAACTCCATTCATTTCCTTTTCTTTAATGATGCAGTTAGTTTTCCACACAAAGACAAAAGTCAGTTATAGGTTGATAACCTTAAAGAAAAGACCATAAAATCATGTTAATTAAATCAGTCAACTCAATCAGTATAATCAATCAAATCAATTTAACTGATATCTCTTATCTTCATCACTTTAGTTAAATCAGTAAAGTTACAGTATTAATCAGAATCAGTCAGACATCAGTTAACAAATATACCCAATAATCAGATTAAACATTAAACATCATTAACTAACTTTAACAATCAATTTCATGTTATTAAATATATTTATTACGATTGTCAATGATGTTTAATGCTATTTTTAAAAATACCACTGCAAACCAAATATTTATACTCTTTTAAATAAATTTAATTTATTTACCTATTTCAAACAATCATGAAATTACTTTTAATCTCACTTTTAATCAGAATTTTTCTAAATATGGAAATTTTCTTTTATTACTTACACTTTTTAAAAAAAATAATCCAGTTCAAATCAGTAAGTTTTTAATCAATCACTAAATTTCATCAAATTCCATCTATCATTTTCCCTGATAACATCACATCTCACAAAAATATTTTACCCTTAGTTGATGTTTCGCTCCTTTAATCCCGGAACATCTCCGGGTGGTGGAGCAGTGGCAGGGACATCTCCCTGCCATCCCCGGCCCTAGGATCCGTCTCTCCCCCAAGCCTTATCTTTTCTGCGGAGCCAGAGCCAGAAGCTCCCTTGCTCTGCCTCCTCTGCCAGGTCTTTCAGGAGCCTCTCCAGTTTGGCGCCTCTGATGCCAAGGGTTTTAAGGAACCGCTGGGTGGAGGTTCCAGTGAAGCCTCTACAGCCAACTTCCACTGGGAAGGTGTGTGCTCTCCACCCAGCTTGTGTGCATTCAGCTGCAAGTTCTGCATACTTCTCCTTCTTCCATTCGAAGGCAGCCTCCAGCCCATCCTCCCATGGCACGGTCAGTTCGGCAATAACGATCATCTTTGTGATGGTGGACCATATCACAATATCTGGCCGGAGGGAGGTTGTGGTGATCTCCTGAGGGAACTTCAACTGGCGACCCAGGTCAGCTCTAAGGGCCCACTCCCCTCCAGGTTTCAGCAAGGACCTCTCTCTCACTGTGCTGCTGAGCGCCTCTCCTCCTTCTCTGACGAACTGGATGGGCAGGTGTGATGTTGATGGGCTGGCCCTGTTTACTTCGAGCCTGCATGCCTCAATGGCTTCTGCTAGCTTCCGCAGGACTCGGTCGTGGCACCACCCGTAGCGCCCCTGGGGTCAGTGCAGTCTTGCAGCCAGAGAGGATGTGATGTAGGCTGGGGCTTTGATGGCCACAAAGATGGCACGGTTCTTCTGTGCCGTACCAGCGGTGCAGGTTTTGGGGGCTTGGGAGGGTGTCATATGTACCTCTAATCAGGAAACTTAGCCTTGCTTGGGGCAACTTCCACAAATCAGACCATGCAATGGACCTGTTGGTGACGGCCTCCCAAGTTGTCCATCTCTCTTCACAGCCATGACTTTGTAGCCCTCCTCTTCCTCCCTCTTGACTTCCAAAATCACAAGCTGCTTCTTCTCGTCCCTTGAGGCTTTGGACCATGGCTTGGTTGGTGTTCGCGATCCAAACCCTGCTGTGCCATGCTGCACCAACCCCACAACTTCCTGGTGTTTCAGCCGTGTTATGGCCTGGTCTACTGCTTGCAACGCATCCCATCTTCTTCCGGTAAGGACCTGGGCTTTGGCACTCTGCACCACTGGATCAGGTGAATCCTTTAGTTTGAACAGCAGTCTCACCTTCTCCAGTTTGTAGCCCAGGCTGATGGTTTTCAATTGAAGCCTCAGGATGTTTTTCCCCAATAGAGCCGAGTTTGACAGGCATCGGGGAAGGCCTAGCCACTTCCAGATGTAGTTATTTGCCTTAGCATCCATCTTCAGGACTGCTGAAGCGGGGATGTCACAAAGCTTTAGGGGCCACATAAGGTGATGGAATAGGGTGAACTGGTAGCACCAGACCTTGAACTTGCCAGGTAGTAGGCTTTGGTCGATCTTCTTTAGACCAGCAGTGAGTTGTGAAGTCACGGAGACAGCCATGTTTTTGTCTGACAAGTCGGCTGTGTGTAGCCTTCCCAGGCTTTTCACTGACTGTTTTGCTAAGCGTGGAATCTCCTCACCGTCCACTGAGAAGGAGATGTCATCTCTCCTGGCTCCTTTGCGGATTGAGACACTGTGAGACTTTGATGGCTTGATCTTCATCCTGGCCCATGTCAACAGTTCCTCAAACCTCTTCAGTAGCCTATTCGTGCATGCTGCAGTCTGGAGGAGCGTGGTGACATCATCCATGTAGCTTCGGATGGCTGGAAGTCGCTGACCTGATGGGGCTCTGACTACTCTCACCATATGTCTTCCTCTGACTAGGATGACCTCAAAGGCTGCTGTGAAGAGAATTGGGGAGATGGAACAACCCATTGCTATTCCCTTGTGCAGTTGGTACCACCCAGTTGTTGCTGTTGATGCAGAGTAGCAGACTTGGAGGTTGTTGAAGTAGTTGGTTATGAGGTGCTGGATGCATGGTGGGATGTTGAAGAAACTGAGGGCATACCAGATGAGCTGGTGGGGGACAGACCCATAAGCGTTAGCCAGATCCAGCCAAACTACGTGGAGGTCTGACTTGCTGCGCTTGGCTCTCTGAATCTGTTCCCAGATCATCATGGAGTGCTCCACGCAGCCTGGAAATCCTGTCGCACCTGCCTTCTGACAGCTGGTATCTATGTACTTGTTGGCTAGAAGGTAGTTGGATATGTGCCTCGCCATCACCGAGAAAAAGATTTTCCCTTCCACATTCAGCAGCGCAATGCCTCTGAATTGGTTGATGTTACGGGAGTCTTTCTCTTTCGGTATGAAGGTGGTGACCGCCTTGCACCACGCTGGTGCAATGGATTTGGTTTTCCATACGACGTTCATCATCTTCCACAAGAGCCTTAGGGTCATGGGGCAGCTCTTATAGGCCTTGTAAGGTACTCCATTTGGTCTAGCTGCAGAGGCCGCTCTTGCTCGAGAAACAACTTGGTTGATTTCAGACCATTTCGGGGGGGGGGGTATCAAAGTGAGAGGATGGCTCAGGTGGTATAGGGATGTAGCCTGGTGAACCGAGAGGACTTTCCTGGAGAAATTGGCTTGGAGAGAGAAAGATGGCGGCGCGAGTAGTTGCAGTGGCTCGGAGCTTTTCCTTTTGGTGCTTTGTACGTCTGTTTGTGTTGGTTTTGTTCATCGTTTCATCTACGTTTGGTCAAGATAACACTTACAGCCGGCATGATCTCCTGAAGATCGGAATCTGCAGTGAGAGGAGTGTTACGGCCGAGTTTCACCACTCACACAGCATCCCGGTGGACATAGCAAGGAGCCCCGGCTCCCAGTGGATTACCCTCCCCACAGGGAGGAGGCGACGGCGCCGCAGGGAATGGAAACAAAAGCGGGGCTGCAGGGCCAGCGCACTAGCGAGGCTACGGAGGCAGCCATACAAACCACCACTTCCCAGCATTTTCCTCACCAACGCCAGATCCCTTGCAAATAAGATGGATGAACTAAGGTTGCAGGTGGCAACAAACAACACCATAAAGGACAGCTGTATCCTGCTGATCACCGAAACCTGGCTTCATCCACTCATACCGGACTCTGCTATTCAGCTAGCAGGCTACACAGCACAGCGTTATGACAGGACCAGTGACTCCAGTAAGAGCAGAGGAGGGGGGCTGTGTGTGTACGTCAACAACACCTGGTGCACTAACACAGTGACTGTCGACAGACACTGCTCCCCAGACTTGGAGTATGTGACTGTTAAATGCAGACCCAACTACCTTACCAGAGAGTTTACTGTGGTCATGTTTACTGCTGTTTACCTACCACCAGATGCTAATGCTAACTTGGCAATGGGACTTTTGTATGACAGCATTAGCAGCCAGCAGAACAAGCACCCGGACGCAGTGCATATTGTTGCGGGGATTTTAATCATGGGGATTTAAAAGCAGTGCTCCCTAAATTCCACCAGCATGTAAAGTGTGCCACCAGGGGACCTAACACACTGGACAAGGTCTACACTGGGGGCTCTACTATCAGTATTTCTATTATTAGTACTACTGTTTATACTACTGTAAATACTACTGTTAATACTAATTTTAATACTATTACTAATACTACTATGAATATTTCTATTAACACTACTGTTTATACTACTATTAATACTACTATTAATATTTATATTAATACTACTGTTAATACTACTATGAATATTTCTATTAATACTACTATTAATATTTATATTAATACTACTGTTAAGACTGCTATGAATATTTCTATTAATACTACTCTTTATACTACTGTTAATATTTCTATTTATACTACTGTTAATACTACTATTAATATTTCTATTAATACTACTGTTTATACTACTATTAATATTTCTATTAATACTACTGTTAATACTACTATTAATATTTCTATTAATACTACTATTAATATTTCTATTAATACTACTGTTTATACTACTATTAATATTTCTATTAATACTACTGTTAATACTACTATTAATATTTCTATTAATACTACTATTAATACTACTATTAATATTTCTATTTATACTACTGTTAATACTACTATTAATATTTCTATTAATACTACTGTTTATACTACTATTAATATTTCTATTTATACTACTGTTTATACTACTATTAATATTTCTATTTATACTACCGTTAATACTACTATTAATATTTCTATTAATACTACTATTAATACTACTATTAATATTTCTATTTATACTACTGTTAATACTACTATTAATATTTCTATTAATACTACTGTTTATACTACTATTAATATTTCTATTAATACTACTGTTTATACTACTATTAATATTTCTATTTATACTACTATTAATATTTCTATTTATACTACTGTTAATACTACTATGAATATTTCTATTAATACAACTGTTTATACTACTATTAATATTTCTATTAATACTACTGTTAATACTACTATTAATATTTCTATTAATACTACTGTTTATACTACTATTAATATTTCTATTTATACTACTGTTAATACTACTATTAATATTTCTGTTAATACTACTGTTTATACTACTATTAATATTTCTATTTATACTACTGTTAATACTACTATTAATATTTCTGTTAATACTACTGTTTATACTACTATTAACATTTCTATTAATACTACTGTTTATACTACTATTAATATTTCTATTTATACTACTGTTAATACTACTATTAATATTTCTATTAATACTACTGTTTATACTACTATTAATATTTCTATTTATACTACTGTTAATACTACTATGAATATTTCTATTAATACTATTGTTTATACTACTATTAATATTTCTATTTATACTACTGTTAATACTGCTATGAATATTTCTATTAATACTACTGTTTATACTATTATTAACAGTAGTATTAATAGTAGTATCAATACTACTGTTAATAATAGTACTGTTAATACTAACTACTATTTTTTTTCCTGTTGTCTTTTTGAATAAAGTTTTTCATTTATTTTAAATAAAGTTTATTTATTTTCCTCCTCAGAGATGTTCAGAACTCTGGATAAGAAGAACCAGGGGAAGATCCAACTGGACTTGCAGCAGGTACACCTGGTCCTGTACTAGGGCTGTCAACGAATATTCTAAATTCAAATTTAAATTAGAATTTGAAAAAAAATGGACCTTCGAATGTGAAAACTGATATTCGATTGTGGAGAAAAAAAAAAACACCACCGCAGCTGTCCTCTTTGCGAGTGGGCATTGGCCTGGGCCACTGCACCGAATGCACTGCATAAGGCCACACCGCCTGCGGAGGTGCTGCGAAGCGCAGCGCACGAGCCGGAGCATTTCCGTTCACATCAGACGCGCATTTCTCCATGCTGGTCGACAAGCGGTTCTGCTCCCAGCTGTTGTCTCCGTCACCCAGCTTGACACATTCGCTCGCGCAGAAAATAGACCAGAGCCGGCCACGGAGCTGCGTGCCGCGGCGCAGCCAGTGTGGATGACACAATCGGTTAACATGGGCGCCGAAAGGAAACTGGCTTCGCTTCTCGGCGCTTCAAGGCTATTCGCAGCGCTTCCCCGAGCGGTGTGGCCTGACGGGTCAGAGAGGGGGGGCGAACGAGAGGTCCGCGGTCGTGATATAAGGTAATGTTATAGATAATTGTTTTATGTGTTTTAATGTGTAGTTATGTAAATGTTTTCAAAGACGTTTATGTTGAACTAAAAATACCTACAAGTAGTTAAGTTTCCTTGTATTAATACATATACAAGTATGTTTCCTTGTATTAGTTTGCCCTCTTGTGGACATAATGCAGAAAAAAAAAATTTGAATGGTTCGAACCTATGAGTTATTTTTAGAAGGAATATTCGAATGTCATTTTTGAGCAATTTTGACAGCCCTATCCTGTACTGGTCTCTACTCAGACCATTATACCAACACAGAGTGCTATTGGCGCCCTCTACAGGCTGTATGTTGGTCACGTGACATCATCAGTGATCCCTTCTTCTTCTTCTTCTTCTCTTCCTGCAGTGGCTGTGCCTCGCCATCAACTGAGTGCCGCCGGCTCCAGGAGCATGCTGGGAGTTTTCACCTGCAGCTGATGTCCTAATTAAAACTGTAACAGGAAGTCTGTTTCAATGTTTTCAAAACTGTATTCATCGTTGAATAAAACACATGTTTTATTACAGACATAAAGATTCATTATTGATTCATTATTGATTAATTATGTCATTAATTACGAAACAATAAACATTTCTGTTTGTGTTTGATTTGAATGTTTTTTCATGGTGTCTCACAACAGGACACAAAGGTCACCACTACTAACCTCAGCTAAAGCTAACGCCTCATTGGTTAATGAACCAACAGCTAAATCTCCATGACAACACTGCTAAAGCTAACTAGCTTAGCATGTTAGCCGCAGCAGCTGCTATCTCAACTTTTATGTCCTGTGGCCTCATGTATAAAACTGCACAGAAAAGGTGACAAACGAACAAAGTTCAGAAATATCCTGATTTATAACACTGCACACGCATGTCCCACGCATGTCCCACGCATGTTTCCCTTAATAAATCACAATCAACTTGAAATGTGGCACAGGTGAGCAAGCGTTTGGCCCCGCCCACAGGTGCCTATAAATGGCCAGTGAAGCAGCAGGAAGCAGAGCACGGCTAACAGGAAGTTGACAAGTTGACACAGTGAAACTGAAGTTGTTGTTGGAGAGATCAAAAAGAGAAAGACAATGTTTGGTGGACTCAGTGTGGACGTTACCAAGGCTCAAACTGCAGCTGGTGACTGATGCTGTAAATGCTGCCGTCACTGTCAGACTGTGTCACAAGTCAAGAAGAAGAAGTGTCACATATGAATGTGTTCATGGGTGCTGACTTATTCAGACTGAAAGCTGACTGTCTGAAATAAACACTCTAAATGAGGGACTCAGTTCTACAGCTTCCAGAGTCATAAACAGTTCATAAACGACGCATCACATCCAGACGCTGGCACACAGCAGCAGCAGCACTTGGCTCAAATGCCTTGGGATTAGAGTTGGGACCCGGATCCGGTTGTTTTCTGGAACCGGGTCCAAAGTTCTGGTTCCGGAACCGGTTCCATCACATTTGGAGTAATGGTTCCTGCAAACGAGCAAATAATTGTAAAAAAAAACAAAAAAAAAAACCCCACCACGTGCATTTCCATTAGAGTGCGGCACGGGCCGCATATTTCTGTCTGAACCCGACCGAGCCCGACATTATTTAATTACTAAAGCACTGAGTTTGTGTCACACAGGTGTCATGGTTACAGGCTATTTAACAGACCGGGCGTGCACCGTGGGTGACTCACCTGTGTAGTGATGTTTGATCAGACTCACCTGTGTAGTGATGATGATGATGATGTTTGATCAGACTCACCTGTGTAGTGATGATGATGATGTTTGATCAGACTCACCTGTGTAGTGATGATGATGATGTTTGATCAGACTCACCTGTGTAGTGATGATGATGATGATGATGATGTTTGATCAGACTCACCTGTGTAGTGATGATGATGATGTTTGATCAGACTCACCTGTGTAGTGATGATGATGATGATGATGATGTTTGATCAGACTCACCTCTGTAGTGATGATGACGATGATGATGATGTTTGATCATACTCACCTGTGTAGTGATGATGATGATGATGTTTCATCAGACTCACCTGTGTAGTAATGATGATGATGATGATGATGATGTTTGATCATACTCACCTGTGTAGTGATGATGATGATGATGATGTTTCATCTGTCTGTACCAGGTCTGTACCAGGCAGAGGCCTGACTTAGTGTTGTGGTCAGCGAGTTAACAGATAGTTTATTTCATTGAGCTGACAGTTCGTTGGGAAGACTCAGTGGAAGAAGCCTATGAAAGAAAAAAGCTTAGATATGCAGACTTAGGAGCAGAAGCTGAGCAGCGAGGATGGAAGACTAGGATTTGTCCAGTGGAAGTGGGGTGTAGGGGATTCATAGCAAGATCAACTGTCTCACTCCTGGGGGAACTCGGAGTGCGGGGACAGAGTTTGAGGAAGACAGTGAGGGAAATGTCAGATGAAGCAATTAAATGCAGCCAGTTTATCTATTACAGAAGAAATAATGTCAGCTGGGGGCCAGCAGGGGGAACTACTAAGCAGGGCACATAACTCCTTGAGATCAGGTGGAGAGATCTACTTCCTGTCAGGAGAAATCCAGGAAGAGGAAGTATTTAAGTGTGGGAGTGGCCTATTGGAATCCATTTTGTTTGAGGCCATGCGGCAAAGTGAGTGTGTTTGCTGATCCTGTGAGTTTATTTATCTCCTTTAACTTTAGCTTATATTGTAGTTATGCTATGTAGTGTGTGAAATAGAGTATGGTGAATGTGACAGGAAAGCTAGTATCAGCATTGCTTCTGCCTGGAGCTCGCATAAACGGAGCCTGGGTTTGGTTGAAGGTGGCAGTGCTGTTTGGGCTGAGATCACTGTCTAGCCTCCTGGAGGTGTCATTGTTGTGAGGGCTCGTCTTGGGGAGGTAGACTGTACAGCCTAACCCGGCAGGGGAGTGTGATAGCCTAACAAGGCTTCCTTCCCTGGGTCTACCTCCTCTGTGGTAGTATAGGTAAGGTAAAGGAGGTTGTTCGGTTAGTGTGGGGAGCAGTGAGACCTGGCATTAGGGGAGTGTCTCTGGGACGCCAGAGATCACTGTCCAGCCTCCTGGAGGTGTCATGGGACCAACTAGACGAAACACTGGTGAAAGGAGGTTCCCACCCGATGACCCCAAAGACATGTTAGTTATTACTGCTCACTGGTCTGTATAGTTAAGCCTTGCCATAATAGCTTATCGTAGGGCTTACAAGGTTATTCACTGAGTGCTGATCCTTTTTTTTTTTAGAGCACAAACTTCTTGTGTTAATTTGAATTCAGAACTAGCCCAGATAGTGACTGCTGTGAATAGGGCAGCTGACAACAAGGGAAAGACCATGTGACCGCTTGGAAAGACAGCTGACAGGAGGGAAAAGACCCCAACGGTGCTACCATGGGTTAGCAACCCATGGTAGCAGTGGTGAGGCCTAGCAGCCTTACTACAACCAAAATTAGCTACAGCCAACATAGGAAAAATACCCCAAGAGTCAGCGAGAGCAGGGGTGGAAGATGACTCACAGGTGGATTACACGGTAACAGACATTGGAACGGACACGACTATGACTTGGATCTGTGACTCAGTGAAGGATAGGGGCATGGACCTATCCACCAGTGCTAGAATTAGCAGCACTCAGGGCAAGGTGAGCGCATCTGTAGAGGATAAAAGTAGCACAGTTGAGAACAAGATGCTTCAGGTTTGTCCTTGCGGCTGGCAGAAAGTAACATCAGTGAAAGGCCTCAGAACTCATCAGGGAAAGAAGAAGTGTGTGGCAAAGAAAGGGCAGAGTAGCCGCATTGATCAGTACTTCCTAAGAAGTCAGTCGAGTCAGTCGGATGAAGTCCAGCGGCAGGTAGAAAACCACAGTTCGCAGGATATCAGTAACGCTGCCACTGAGGAGGAGGGGGTAATAAGAGAGGATGCAGGTGACACTGAGGCCAGTATGCTAGCCAGAGAGAGAACCATGGAGCAAAAGGTTAGAGTTAGATGGCCTAGAGCAAATGACAGTAAAGAATGGGAGATAGTTAATAGAGATTTGTCAGTAATCTTGAGTAGGCTTAGAGGAAATGCAATAGAAAGGTTAGAAAAGATGGGAGATATAATGTATTCATATGGTGTAGAGAGGTTTGGGGTGCATGAGAGAAAGAGGAGTGAGAGGGTACAGTCAGGTAAGTCTAGGCGGCAGAGAGAAATAGAGAAGTTAGTCAAGGAAAGGAGACAGTTAAGAAAGCAGTGGAAAAAGGCTACAGAACAAGAAAGGGAGGGAATTAAGGTGTTGCAAGAGGAGATGAGAAGCAGGCTAGCAGTTCTTAGAAGGGCAGAGCATCTCAGGAAAAAGAGGAGGAAGAAGGAATATGCTAGGACAAGTTTTTTCAGGGACCCTTTTAAGTTTGTTAAAGGATTGTTCAGCCAGGAAAAGGGAGGGCAGCTTAAAGCAGAAAGGTTAGAGGTTGAAGAATATTTGAGAAACACGTATTCAGATTTGGAGAAGAATAGGATAGTAGGTTTCCCACCCGATATCCCTACATTAGAAGGGATAGACCATGAGATGGATGTCAGACCACCTAGGTGGAAGGAAGTTCAGGAGGTGGTCAGGCGTGCAAAGGCTTCTTCGGCCCCAGGGCCTAATGGAGTCCCCTACCGGGTTTATAAAAGTGCACCTGATACCCTTAAATTTTTGTGGAAACAGCTAAGAATAGTTTGGGAAAAACAAATTATACCAAGAGCATGGCGTAGGGCAGGGGGTGTCCTCATTCCTAAGGAGAAGGAGTCTGTGGACCTTAGCCAGTTCCGGATGATTTCTCTCTTGAATGTGGAGGGGAAGATTTTCTTTAGTGTAGTAGTGCAGAGACTAGCTAGCTACTTAGAAAGGAATAGCTTAATAGATACTATGGTGCAGAAGGCAGGAATACCAGGTTTTTCAGGGTGTTTAGAGCATACTAGCATGATCTGGCACCAGATTCAGGCAGCGAAGATTAACAAAAGGGACCTACATGTAATATTTTTAGATCTTGCAAATGCGTTTGGTTCAGTACCGCACAGCCTCATTTGGAGTGCGTTTGACTACTTCAGAGTGCCACAGGTAGTTGTTAACTTAGTGAAAGCATATTTTCAGGATATTAGGTTGTGTCTAAGTACGGCAGGTTTCACAACAGGTTGGCAGAGGCTAGAAATAGGCATCATGGCAGGGTGTACAATTTCTCCATTAGCATTTACTATGGCAATGGAAGTAATCATCAGGGCTTATAAGTGGGTGGTAGGTGGGGAGAGACGGCAGAATGGGTTGCATCTTCCACCAGTTAGGGCTTACATGGATGACATGACACTGGTGACCACAACAATGCCATGTACAAAGAGGCTACTAGAGAAGGTAAATAAGAACCTCAAGTGGGCCAGCATGAAAATCAAGCCTAGTAAATCTAGAAGCATCTCGATATGTAGAGGGAAGTTAAGTGATAGGAAGTTTGTCATAGATGATGAGGACATCCCAACAATTAGGGAAAAGTCAGTAAAGAGCTTAGGTAGGTTGTACAATGTAGAGTTGAATGATGAGGAACAGGTGGTGAAATTTAGAAAAGATGTGGCTGAAGGATTGGATAGAATAGATAAATCAGAACTTCCAGGAAAGTTGAAGTTGTGGTGTTTGCAATTTGGGCTATATCCTAGGTTAATGTAGCCACTGTCAATTTATGAAATTCCAATATCTGTTGTGGAGAGAACTGAAAGGTCGGTTAGCTCCTACATTAGGAAGTGGTTGGGTGCTCCTAGGTGCCTAAGTAGTGTTGCATTGTATGGAAAAGGGATACTTCAGCTGCCAGTATCTAGTTTAACAGAGGAATTTAAATGTACCAAGGTCAGGACAGAGCTCTTGTTATCTGGGAGTAAAGATGGTAGTTAGGAGTGTGGTTCTAAATCCAACCAAGGGGAGGAAGTGGAACCCAAGATCGGCAGTTCAGGAGGCAGAGGCAGCTCTTAGACATGCAGAGATTGTAGGTAATGTTCAGTTTGGCCGGGGAGGCCTGGGGCTTGGCTCAGGTAAACCGGTATGGAATACAGCAGGCCTCAAAGATAAAAGAAAGCTGGTTGTAGAACAGATACACAGACAGGAAGAGATAGTAAGGGGTGCAAAGGTAGTGGCCCAGGCTAAACAGGGACAGTGGTTGAATTGGGAAAGTGTAGAGAAGAGGAAGCTTAGTTGGAGGGACCTGTGGAGTATGGAGGAGAATCGTATTAGATTCCTGGTAGGGGCTACATACGATGTCTTACCAACCCCTCAGAACCTAAAACTGTAGGTAAATGAGGACCCATCATGCCCATTGTGTTCACGTACCGCAACTTTAAAGCATATTTTGTCAGGCTGTAAAGTTGGCTTGTCACAAGGCCAATATACATGGAGACATAATCAGGTGTTGAAATGTTTAGCTGCAGGCATCGAAGGGAAACGAAGACAGGTGAATTCAGAAGGTGTTAAGGATAGGGGCTTAGTAATTCAGTTTGTCCATGAGGGAGAGAAATACAGAAGAGATAAGTTAGTGAGGAGGCAAGGGTGTGGCCGCCTAGAAGGTGCTTGTGATTGGGAAATGCAAGTAGATTTAGGGGGAAAGCTTGTTGTTCCTCAGGAAATAGTCTGTACCAGGCAGAGGCCTGACTTAGTGTTGTGGTCAGTGAGTCAACAGATAGTTTATTTCATTGAGCTGACAGTTCCTTGGGAAGACTCAGTGGAAGAAGCCTATGAAAGAAAAAAGCTTAGATATGCAGACTTAGGAGCAGAAGCTGAGCAGCGAGGATGGAAGACTAGGATTTGTCCAGTGGAAGTGGGGTGTAGGGGATTCATAGCAAGATCAACTGTCTCACTCCTGGGGGAACTCGGAGTGCGGGGACAGAGTTTGAGGAAGACAGTGAGGGAAATGTCAGATGAAGCAATTAAATGCAGCCAGTTTATCTATTACAGAAGAAATAATGTCAGCTGGGGGCCAGCAGGGGGAACTACTAAGCAGGGCACATAACTCCTTGAGATCAGGTGGAGAGATCCACTTCCTGTCAGGAGAAATCCAGGAAGAGGAAGTATTTAAGTGTGGGAGTGGCCTATTTGAATCCATTTTGTTTGAGACCATGCTGCAAAGTGAGTGTGTTTGCTGATCCTGTGAGTTTATTTATCTCCTTTAACTTTAGCTTATATTGTAGTTATGCTATGTAGCATGTGAAATAGAGTATGGTGAATGTGACAGGAAAGCTAGTATCAGCATTGCTTCTGCCTGGAGCTCGCATAAACGGAGCCTGGGTTTGGTTGAAGGTGGCAGTGCTGTTTGGGCTGAGATCGCTGTCCAGCCTCCTGGAGGTGTCATTGTTGTGAGGGCTCGTCTTGGGGAGGTAGACTGTACAGCCTAACCCGGCGGGGGAGTGTGATAGCCTAACAAGGCTTCCTTCCCTGGGTCTACCTCCTCTGTGGTAGTATAGGTAAGGTAAAGGAGGTTGTTGGGTTGGTGTGGGGAGCAGTGAGACCTGGCATTATGTGAGTGTCTCTGGGACGCCAGAGATCACTGTCCAGCCTCCTGGAGGTGTCATGGGACCAACTAGATGAAACACCGGTGAAAGGAGGTTCCCACCCGATGACCCCAAAGACATGTTAGTTATCACTGCTCACTGGTCTGTATAGTTAAGCCTTGCCATAATAGCTTATCGTAGGGCTTAGAAGGTTATTCACTGAGTGCTGATCCTTTTTTTTTTTTTTTTTTTGAGTACAAACTTCTTGTGTTTATTTGAATTCATCAGACTCACCTGTGTAGTGATGATGATGATGATGATGATGATGATGTTTGATCAGACTCACCTGTGTAGTGATGATGATGATGATGATGATGATGTTTGATCAGACTCACCTGTGTAGTGATGATGATGATGATGATGATGATGATGTTTGATCAGACTCACCTGTGTAGTGATGATGATGATGATGATGTTTGATCAGACTCACCTGTGTAGTGATGATGATGATGTTTGATCATACTCACCTGTGTAGTGATGATGATGATGATGATGTTTAATCGACTCACCTGTGTAGTGATGATGATGATGATGATGTTTGATCAGACTCACCTGTGTAGTGATGATGATGATGTTTGATCAGACTCACCTGTGTAGTGATGATGATGATGATGATGTTTGATCAGACTCACCTGTGTAGTGATGATGATGATGATGTTTAATCAGACTCACCTGTGTAGTGATGATGATGATGATGATGATGTTTAATCAGACTCACCTGTGTAGTGATGATGATGATGATGATGATGATGTTTGATCATACTCACCTGTGTAGTGATGATGATGATGATGTTTAATCAGACTCACCTGTGTAGTGATGATGATGATGATGTTTAATCAGACTCACCTGTGTAGTGATGATGATGATGATGTTTAATCAGACTCACCTGTGTAGTGATGATGATGATGATGATGTTTAATCAGACTCACCTGTGTAGGAGGTACAGGAAACTGTGCCACGCCTCATCCAAAGTCCCGCCCACCTCACCTGCATCACCACATCAGAGTCGTCACGTCACACAGAGAAAAGCACAACAACAACAACAAACAAACAGTGTGGACGTGTTGTGAGTCTCTGCATCCTCAGTTTATTCTCATGTTGATAAAACTTGAGATCTTCTCCGAGATGTGACATCATCATCTCTGTGATCCAATCAGAGTGTGCCGTGGGGAGAGCAGACACAGATGATGATGATGGGTGTGTGGCGGGTGTGTGGGTAAAGGGAGTGACTGAGCTGTAAAGAATGAAGCTTAGTGGAGCCAACAGGAACGCGCCCTTCCTGCTCCGTCAAGACACATCTCATACAGACTACAGCACACGCTGACCCTTCACAATAAGAGCTTCAAAAACACAGACTCAAGCATGTGAATACAGCAAGTGACCTCATGAACAAACCTGCAGCTGCTGTTAAAGCTTCAGTGGGAATTTAAATGGATTTTAATGTGATGTGTCTGTTTCCTGTTTCAACGTCCCAAAATATATATCACTGTTTTTATAGTGCAGAAAGACACTGAGACACACACAGAGACACAGAGACACACACAGAGACACACTGAGACACACACTGAGACACACACAGAGACACAGAGACACACACAGAGACACACTGAGACACACACTGAGACACACTGAGACACACACTGAGACACACACAGAGACACAGAGACACACACAGAGACACAGAGACACACACAGAGACACACTGAGACACACACTGAGACACACACAGAGACACACTGAGACACACACTGAGACACACACAGAGACACAGAGACACACACAGAGACACACTGAGACACACACAGAGACACAGAGACACACACAGAGACACACTGAGACACACACAGAGACACACTGAGACACACACAGAGACACAGAGACACACACAGAGACACACTGAGACACACACAGATACACAGAGACACACACAGAGACACACTGAGACACACACAGAGACACAGAGACACACTGAGACACACACAGAGACACAGAGACACACACAGAGACACACAGAGACACACACAGAGACACACTGAGACACACACAGAGACACACTGAGACACACACAGAGACACAGAGACACACTGAGACACACACAGAGACACAGAGACACACTGAGACACACACAGAGACACAGAGACACACACAGAGACACACAGAGACACACACAGAGACACACTGAGACACACATAGAGACACAGAGACACACACAGAGACACACTGAGACACACACAGAGACACACACAGAGACACACAGACACACACAGAGACACACACAGAGACACACAGACACACAGACACACACAGAGACACAGAATCGGTGTCTGTGTCTTTGTGTGGACAGGTGGAGGGGACATGTCTCTCTGATCATGAGTCTGAGGACAGGGGGACATGGACACAGTCTCACAGTGGAAGTGTTGAAGAAGTAAAACCTGTTAATGACGTCATGTTGTTTTGTATCTATAATTCTAAAAAGTGACTCAACAGGAGGCTTTTATTGTGAAGGTACTGGCCGGAAGTCTCACCTGTGACTCCGTCATCTTGGCGGTGTGTCTCAGATCCCAGAACAGTCAAACTCAAACCTTCCTGGCATCGCAAACCTGCGGACTCTCCTGCAGACTCTCCAAAACTTTCCCGGACCGCACAGACCCTCCAGGCTCCAGACCCAGCAGCATGGCGGGCATCGCGAGTACCCTGCAGCACCTCCGGGACGTGGACCGGGGCATCGGCTCGTGGAGCCAGGCGGTGAAGTACCTGAACCAGGACTACGAGACTCTGCGGCAGCGCTGCTTCGACACCGGCCGCCTGTTTCAGGACGACACTTTCCCGGCGATGAGCTCCTCCCTGGGCTTCAAGGACCTGGGTCCGGGATCCTACAAGGTCCGGGGGGTGTCCTGGCAGAGACCCACGGTAAGTCCCACCGACACCAGGTCCTGCTCAGCTGACAGGAGACATAACACACACACACACACACACACACACACACACACTTCAATAAAAACTAACTTCTTTAATACTGACGTCACCTCATCAGTGAGCTGGGCTCTGATTGGCTGGTTCAGGAGGAGAAAGTCATTTAATCAGTAATCAATACTGTCTGTTATTGATCCTGTGGTGTCTGATGACTTTGATTGATCTGATCTGATTGATCAGCTTTTGTTTGTTTGTTTGGTTGTTTGTTTGTTTGTGAAGAAAGGAGGAATTACAAGTCAGGACTTTGTGAATGAAGTCTGGTTTAAGGTTTGTGTAACTTCCTGCAGCTGCAGCACCTTCTGGGCCTGTTCCACCTGACTGACCTCACACTGTGCGCTATAGATTATAGATCAGATTATAGATTATAGATCGATTATAGATTATAGATCAGATTATAGATTATAGATCGATTATAGATTATAGATCAGATTATAGATTGTAGATCGATTATAGATTATAGATCAGATTATAGATTATAGATCGATTATAGATTATAGATCAGATTATAGATTGTAGATCGATTATAGATTAGATTATAGATTATAGATCAGTTATAGATTATAGACTATAGATGAGATTATAGATTATAGATCGATTATAGATTATAGATCAGATTATAGATTATAGATCAGTTATAGATTATAGACTATAGATGAGATTATAGATTATAGATCGATTATAGATTATAGATCGATTATAGATTATAGATTAGATTATAGATTATAGATCAGTTATAGATTATAGATTATAGATGAGATTATAGATTATAGATCAGTTATAGATTATAGATGAGATTATAGATTATAGATCGATTATAGATTATAGATTATAGATCAGTTATAGATTGTGGGTGACATGTATACGGGGTTAAGTGTGATCAGAGTCAGTTCTCTGATGCCGACACCCAGCTGCAGGTTGACAATAGGAGCTGTGGTTAAACTGGGCCACTCCCACTGTAATGAGTGTTTGAGTGTTTGAGTGGAGCTGCTCCATAAAGACCTGAGGAGAAAAAATAAAAAGGTTTCTGATCAATGGAACAGAAGATTCTCCAACATATTCACTTCAGATCGATCAATAATGAATTTACTGAAAATATCAAAGTCCAAAGTCAAGTCCAACATACGAGACGAGAGCAGAGATCTGTGATCTGAGGCAACTCCATCAGCTGATGGAGGACATGTGACAGGATGGAGGAAGAAGAAATCTCCGCTGGTCGCTAGGCTAATCTATACAATGTAAAATGCCATAGGCTGGTGCTAATAATGTTAGCATGTTGTATTTGTGGGGAAAATGTGTCCAGATAAAGACAAGTATTTGTCTGTGAATCCTGTGAGTTATAGTGAAGCTGATTTGTGTTTGACACTGTCTCTATTAAGCCATATTTAATGTGTGTTTACTGTGTGTTTAATGTGTGTTTACTGTGTGTTTAATGTATTTAATGTGTGTTTAATGTGTCTAGTGTGTGTTTAATGTGTTTAATATGTGTTTAATATGTCTAGTGTGTGTGTAATGTGTGTTTAATGTGTTTAATGTGTGTTTAGTGTTTTTAATGTGTGTTTAGTGTGTGTTTAGTGTGTGTTTAATGTGTGTTTAATGTGTGTTTAATGTGTGTTTAGTGTGTGTTTAATGTGTTTGTGTGTTTAATGTGTGTTTAGTGTGTTTAATGTGTGTTGAATGTGTGTTTAGTGTGTGTTTAATGTGTTTGTGTGTTTAATGTGTGTTTAGTGTGTTTAATGTGTGTTTAATGTGTGTTTAGTGTGTTTAATGTGCGTTTAGTGTTTTTAATGTGTGTTGAATGTGTGTTGAATGTGTGTTTAGTGTGTTGAATGTGTGTTGAATGTGTGTTTAGTGTGTTGAATGTGTGTTGAATGTGTGTTCAGTGTGTTGAATGTGTGTTTAGTGTTTTTAATGTGTGTTGAATGTGTGTTTAGTGTGTGTTTAATGTGTTTGTGTGTTTAATGTGTGTTTAGTGTGTTTAATGTGTTTGTGTGTTTAATGTGTGTTTAGTGTGTTTGTGTGTTTAATGTGAGTTTTGAATCAACTAAACTTTACAGCATTTCACAGAAACCTCTGCTGCCTACTAGTGTTTTGGAGGTGTAACTGCAGAGTGACACAGACACACCACCGCATACAGCGTAGGCCACATGTGTGGGCTGCGGTGTAGAGTCTGCTGCACAAGTACAAATCCCACTTAACCGGTTGAATTAAGGGTTAACTTGAACCAAACCAGCTGGTGATTTTCGGGGCGTTGATGAGACGACGAGACAACAAGACGACTAACGAGATGTTACGTTTTACTAATTAAATTTTTTCCAGTTTGTGATGCGCACAGATGGCGTCAGAAACCCTGGTAAGATTTCAAGAAGGTATGAAAAAATAGATACTGTCTGAGCTGACATGTGACGTTGGTCTTTGTGATAGGCTTTTTGCTCCGCCCCTCCTCCACTGTGATTGGATAGCTGACTAAAAGGTGACAGTTTTACTCAAAGTTGAAGCGTCCTTAAAAAATGCAGTCTGTCATAACCATTATTATTAGAGTTTGTCCTGTCCTCTGACAGCCTCCACGAAGCCCACCAATCACAGCCCACCAGTCACTGCCAACCAATCACAGCCCACCTATCACTGCCCACCAGTCACAGCTGACCAATCACAGCCGACCAAACACAGCGTGAAGAAAAGACCGTTGTTTGAGGTCTTGTGCTTCAGACGTGACATGTTTCTATAATAAAAGTGTTGCTGACAGATTCCCGGTGTCAGTTCGCTCTGCAGTACGAGATTAAACTGGTTAGATTTCATACGAACCGGCTGAGGTGGCGTTAGTCATGATGACACCTTGTGGCAAATCAAACAGTGATGTTGTTGTTAAGCCGGCAGCTGAGTCTGGTCGGCGGCTGTGGTCGGATTCAGTGAATCAGTTTGTTCTAGTGTTGTCTCAATATCAAACCGGCTCAACAAGAACACAGCTGACTGAACTTCCTGTTGTTCCTGTTCTGCAGACAGCGTGTGAATGACATCATCACACCTGAAAGTTTGACCTGATGTTTGTTGTGTTTCCTGGGCAGGAGTTGACCAGTGACCCCGAGTTCATCGTCTCTGGAGCCAGCAGGACCGACATCTGCCAGGGAGCTCTGGGTGAGAACAAACAAACAAACAAACACAGAATTCTGTCTGATAGTTTTTACTGATGCCTCAGGAGTGGGGTTTATCTCCTGCTGTGCTGAGCTGGGTTTGTAAAATCTTTATTGATAAAGTGTCCGTCAGGTGTGTCCGTCAGGTGTATCCATCAGGTGTGTCCCTCAGGTGTATCTGTCAGGTGTATCCGTCAGGTGTGTCCCTCAGGTGTATCTGTCAGGTGTGTACGTCAGGTGTGTCCATCAGGTGTATCTGTCAGGTGTGTCCATCAGGTGTGTCCATCAGGTGTGTCCGTCAGGTGTGTACATCAGGTGTGTCCCTCAGGTGTATCTGTCAGGTGTGTCCGTCAGGTGTGTCTGTCAGGTGTGTCTCTCAGGTGTATCTGTCAGGTGTGTTCGTCAGGTGTGTCTGTCAGGTGTGTCTCTCAGGTGTATCTGTCAGGTGTATCTGTCAGGTGTGTCCGTCAGGTGTATCCATCAGGTGTGTCCCTCAGGTGTATCTGTCAGGTGTATCCGTCAGGTGTGTCCCTCAGGTGTATCTGTCAGGTGTGTACGTCAGGTGTGTCCATCAGGTGTATCTGTCAGGTGTGTCCATCAGGTGTGTCCATCAGGTGTGTCCGTCAGGTGTGTACATCAGGTGTGTCCCTCAGGTGTATCTGTCAGGTGTGTCCGTCAGGTGTGTCTGTCAGGTGTGTCTCTCAGGTGTATCTGTCAGGTGTGTTCGTCAGGTGTGTCTGTCAGGTGTGTCTCTCAGGTGTATCTGTCAGGTGTATCTGTCAGGTGTGTACGTCAGGTGTGTCCATCAGGTGTGTCCATCAGGTGTATCTGTCCGGTGTATCTGTCAGGTGTGTCCCTCAGGTGTGTACGTCAGGTGTGTACGTCAGGTGTGTACGTCAGGTGTGTCCATCAGGTGTATCTGTCCGGTGTATCTGTCAGGTGTGTCCCTCAGGTGTGTACGTCAGGTGTGTCCATCAGGTGTGTCCATCAGGTGTATCTGTCCGGTGTATCTGTCAGGTGTGTCTCTCAGGTGTATCTGTCAGGTGTGTACGTCAGGTGTGTACGTCAGGTGTATCCATCAGGTGTGTCCCTCAGGTGTATCTGTCAGGTGTATCCGTCAGGTGTGTCCCTCAGGTGTATCTGTCAGGTGTGTACGTCAGGTGTGTCCGTCAGGTGTATCCATCAGGTGTGTCCCTCAGGTGTATCTGTCAGGTGTGTACGTCAGGTGTGTCCATCAGGTGTATCTGTCAGGTGTGTCCATCAGGTGTGTCCATCAGGTGTGTCCGTCAGGTGTGTACATCAGGTGTGTCCCTCAGGTGTATCTGTCAGGTGTGTCCGTCAGGTGTGTCTGTCAGGTGTATCTGTCAGGTGTATCTGTCAGGTGTGTCCCTCAGGTGTATCTGTCAGGTGTGTCTGTCAGGTGTGTCCCTCAGGTGTATCTGTCAGGTGTGTCCGTCAGGTGTGTCCCTCAGGTGTATCTGTCAGGTGTGTCCGTCAGGTGTGTACATCAGGTGTGTCCCTCAGGTGTATCTGTCAGGTGTGTCCGTCAGGTGTGTCCCTCAGGTGTATCTGTCAGGTGTGTCCGTCAGGTGTGTCTCTCAGGTGTATCTGTCAGGTGTGTACGTCAGGTGTGTACATCAGGTGTGTCCATCAGGTGTGTCCATCAGGTGTATCTGTCCGGTGTATCTGTCAGGTGTGTCCCTCAGGTGTATCTGTCAGGTGTGTACATCAGGTGTATCCATCAGGTGTGTCCCTCAAGTGTATCTGTCAGGTGTATCCGTCAGGTGTGTCCCTCAGGTGTATCTGTCAGGTGTGTCCATCAGGTGTATCTGTCAGGTGTGTCCATCAGGTGTGTCCATCAGGTGTGTCCGTCAGGTGTGTACATCAGGTGTGTCCCTCAGGTGTATCTGTCAGGTGTGTCCGTCAGGTGTGTCTGTCAGGTGTGTCTCTCAGGTGTGTCCATCAGGTGTATCTGTCCGGTGTATCTGTCAGGTGTGTCCCTCAGGTGTGTACGTCAGGTGTGTACGTCAGGTGTGTCCATCAGGTGTGTCCATCAGGTGTATCTGTCCGGTGTATCTGTCAGGTGTGTCTCTCAGGTGTATCTGTCAGGTGTGTACGTCAGGTGTGTACGTCAGGTGTATCCATCAGGTGTGTCCCTCAGGTGTATCTGTCAGGTGTATCCGTCAGGTGTGTCCCTCAGGTGTATCTGTCAGGTGTGTACGTCAGGTGTGTCCGTCAGGTGTATCCATCAGGTGTGTCCCTCAGGTGTATCTGTCAGGTGTGTACGTCAGGTGTGTCCATCAGGTGTATCTGTCAGGTGTGTCCATCAGGTGTGTCCATCAGGTGTGTCCGTCAGGTGTGTACATCAGGTGTGTCCCTCAGGTGTATCTGTCAGGTGTGTCCGTCAGGTGTGTCTGTCAGGTGTATCTGTCAGGTGTATCTGTCAGGTGTGTCCCTCAGGTGTATCTGTCAGGTGTGTCTGTCAGGTGTGTCCCTCAGGTGTATCTGTCAGGTGTGTCCATCAGGTGTGTCCATCAGGTGTGTCCGTCAGGTGTGTACATCAGGTGTGTCCCTCAGGTGTATCTGTCAGGTGTGTCCGTCAGGTGTGTCTGTCAGGTGTATCTGTCAGGTGTATCTGTCAGGTGTGTCCCTCAGGTGTATCTGTCAGGTGTGTCTGTCAGGTGTGTCCCTCAGGTGTATCTGTCAGGTGTGTCCGTCAGGTGTGTCCCTCAGGTGTATCTGTCAGGTGTGTCCGTCAGGTGTGTACATCAGGTGTGTCCCTCAGGTGTATCTGTCAGGTGTGTCCGTCAGGTGTGTCCCTCAGGTGTATCTGTCAGGTGTGTCCGTCAGGTGTGTCTCTCAGGTGTATCTGTCAGGTGTGTACGTCAGGTGTGTACATCAGGTGTGTCCATCAGGTGTGTCCATCAGGTGTATCTGTCCGGTGTATCTGTCAGGTGTGTCCCTCAGGTGTATCTGTCAGGTGTGTACATCAGGTGTATCCATCAGGTGTGTCCCTCAAGTGTATCTGTCAGGTGTATCCGTCAGGTGTGTCCCTCAGGTGTATCTGTCAGGTGTGTCCATCAGGTGTATCTGTCAGGTGTGTCCATCAGGTGTGTCCGTCAGGTGTGTACATCAGGTGTGTCCCTCAGGTGTATCTGTCAGGTGTGTCCGTCAGGTGTGTCTGTCAGGTGTGTCTCTCAGGTGTGTCCATCAGGTGTATCTGTCCGGTGTATCTGTCAGGTGTGTCCCTCAGGTGTGTACGTCAGGTGTGTACGTCAGGTGTGTCCATCAGGTGTGTCCATCAGGTGTATCTGTCCGGTGTATCTGTCAGGTGTGTCTCTCAGGTGTATCTGTCAGGTGTGTACGTCAGGTGTGTACGTCAGGTGTATCCATCAGGTGTGTCCCTCAGGTGTATCTGTCAGGTGTATCCGTCAGGTGTGTCCCTCAGGTGTATCTGTCAGGTGTGTACGTCAGGTGTGTCCGTCAGGTGTATCCATCAGGTGTGTCCCTCAGGTGTATCTGTCAGGTGTGTACGTCAGGTGTGTCCATCAGGTGTATCTGTCAGGTGTGTCCATCAGGTGTGTCCATCAGGTGTGTCCGTCAGGTGTGTACATCAGGTGTGTCCCTCAGGTGTATCTGTCAGGTGTGTCCGTCAGGTGTGTCTGTCAGGTGTATCTGTCAGGTGTATCTGTCAGGTGTGTCCCTCAGGTGTATCTGTCAGGTGTGTCTGTCAGGTGTGTCCCTCAGGTGTATCTGTCAGGTGTGTCCGTCAGGTGTGTCCCTCAGGTGTATCTGTCAGGTGTGTCCGTCAGGTGTGTACATCAGGTGTGTCCCTCAGGTGTATCTGTCAGGTGTGTCCGTCAGGTGTGTCCCTCAGGTGTATCTGTCAGGTGTGTCCGTCAGGTGTGTCTCTCAGGTGTATCTGTCAGGTGTGTACGTCAGGTGTGTACATCAGGTGTGTCCATCAGGTGTGTCCATCAGGTGTATCTGTCCGGTGTATCTGTCAGGTGTGTCCCTCAGGTGTATCTGTCAGGTGTGTACATCAGGTGTATCCATCAGGTGTGTCCCTCAAGTGTATCTGTCAGGTGTATCCGTCAGGTGTGTCCCTCAGGTGTATCTGTCAGGTGTGTCCATCAGGTGTATCTGTCAGGTGTGTCCATCAGGTGTGTCCATCAGGTGTGTCCGTCAGGTGTGTACATCAGGTGTGTCCCTCAGGTGTATCTGTCAGGTGTGTCCGTCAGGTGTGTCTGTCAGGTGTGTCTCTCAGGTGTGTCCATCAGGTGTATCTGTCCGGTGTATCTGTCAGGTGTGTCCCTCAGGTGTGTACGTCAGGTGTGTACGTCAGGTGTGTCCATCAGGTGTGTCCATCAGGTGTATCTGTCCGGTGTATCTGTCAGGTGTGTCTCTCAGGTGTATCTGTCAGGTGTGTACGTCAGGTGTGTACGTCAGGTGTGTCCATCAGGTGTGTCCATCAGGTGTATCTGTCAGGTGTATCCGTCAGGTGTGTCCCTCAGGTGTGTATGTCAGGTGTGTCCGTCAGGTGTGTATGTCAGGTGTGTCCGTCAGGTGTGTATGTCAGGTGTCTGCTCAGCAGTAAAGAACTGTATAAAGTAGAACATGATGAATTCAGGTCCCTCAGTCCCTCAGAGTCGTCCTTCAGCAGAGTGAATGTCCTCGGTGCGTTCAGGAGCACTGTGTAACTAAAAAGCAGTTTATTTATCCTGCAGCTGGTCAGACTGGAAGAACTGGTCCCAGTAACTGACACTCTCAGCTCCACCTCAAATAACTTTATTAGTCGTCTGCACACAAACGGAATGGAAAGAGACGTCGCTGACTGATGGACAGTTCTTCAGTCTTACATTAACAGGAAATGAAATTATACTTGAAATTATTTTTTAACCTGAAAAACCAGTCAGCAGGAAGGTTTTCAGCCCTGAGTAGTGTCTGCAGGTGTGTCTGCCTGCAGGCCACAGCTCCTTCTGCTCTAAAATCAGCCTGAGCCAAGACAACAACACATCAACCACCAGAACTACACCTCACCTGACGGATCTGAGATCTGTGATCTGATCTGTGATCTGTGATCTGTGATCTGATCTCTGATCTGTGATCTGTGATCTGATCTGATCTGTGATCTGATCTGAGATCACTAAAAACTCACTTCACTTTGACTGATTGAATATGAAAGACAGCTACTCCAGCTCTCCTTAAAGCTCCCCAGTTTACTGTCTTTATACTAAGCTACAGCAGTTTCCCCAGTTTTACAGTTTTTCCTGTTTACAGTTCTTATGCTAAGCTACATTAGCTGTTTCTGTGTGTTTGCAGTCTTTATGCTAAATTACGTTACCTGTTTACCTGTGTTTTCAGCCTTAATGCTAAGCTAACGGTTTCCCTGTGCTTCCAGTCTTAATGCTAAGCTAGCTGTTTCCCTGTGCTTCCAGCCTTAATGCTAAGCTAGCTGTTTCCCTGTGTTTCCAGCCTTAATGCTAAACTAATGGTTTCCCTGTGCTTCCAGTCTTAATGCTAAGCTAACTGTTTCCCTGTGCTTCCGGTCTTAATGCTAAGCTAACTGTTTCCCTGTGCTTCCAGTCTTAATGCTAAGCTAACGGTTTCCCTGTGCTTCCAGTCTTAATGCTAAGCTAGCTGTTTCCCTGTGTTTCCAGTTGTTATGCTAAGCTAAGCTAGCTGTATTCTTTCTTTCTTTTTATTAGGATCCCCATTAGCACCAGCAACAGCATCGGCTATTCTTCCTGGGGTCCAACATACATACAACATACACATAAACATTCTCACTTACACATAACAAACAAATATCAAACATACATTTACACATAACATAACAAAACAAAACAACGACAGCTCCCTTAGTAATAAACTAACCACATAGGAAAATATATTGCTCATCATTTAATGGACATCACAGATTTACAAAATCCCTTAACTCATTTTCCACATTCAGATTTCATTCCGTACTTTACTATCTTAAATAATGTAATATTAATACACCAAAAAAAAGAACATCAGTCCTTATCCTTGTATTTTGACCACATTTGACACACATTAATTCTAAAAAGGATAGACACTGACTACAGTTCCATTCAAACTAAAATTATTCCAATATAACAGTATGAAATATTTTAAATCATAATTCATTAAATACTAATAGATGCTGTTTAAACTGCATTTTGAACCTTCCATGAGCAATATTAAGAACACGACAGAGCACAACGTGCAGCTTTATTTTGAGCTACTTGTAATTTTTTCAAGTCCTTACCTGAAATACTTGACCAAACTACAAAACAATAATCGAGTTGCGACAAAACCACAGCATTCAAAACCTGCCTCCTAACATCTGGAGACAAAAATTTAGACATTCTTTTTACGACTGACACGTCTCTTCCCATTTTGCTAACAACAGTATCAATTTGTTTGGACCACGACAAATTATAATCCAAGGTTACACCCAGCACTTTTGTCTCATATACATGTTCACCTGAAATATTGTTTACATTTAATGTCAATGTCAATTCAGGTTTGAACTGATACTTTGAGCAAAATAATATAGACTTTGTTTTTTTCACATTAAGAATTAATTTATTGCTCATTATCCACTCAGCCACTAACTTTAATTACTCTTGTAAAATGTTGTTCAGTTCACCCATTAGACAGGATGTGCAGACTGTATGAACGTGTGAAGCTCAGAGTTAACAGGTGAGAACCACCTTCAGGTTCCTGTTCTCTCTGAGCGAGGCAGCAGCCGTTACCATGGAGATGTATCCAGGTGAAAACACACTGATCTCACGTGTGTGTGTGCGTGCGTGTGTGAGAGAGTTGTCAGCAAACACACAGGTGGGCGGCAGCTGAGTCACAACAGTGAAATAGTTACTACGGAAACTATTTCACTGTTGTGACTCAGCTGCCGCCCACCTGTGTGTTTGCTGACAACTCTCTCACACAGCTAGCTTAGCTTAGCATAACAACTGGAAACACAGGGAAACAGCTAGTTTAGCATTAAGACTGGAAGCACAGGGAAACACCTGAGAGAGTCCAGCCAGTCAGGTTTCAGGTTACCTGATGATGCGTTTAAGGACACTGCGACATCTGACAGCCATGTTGTGATTACTGCTGGGCTCCAGTTACTGGCTAAGCTCGCCCTCTCCCTGTGTGTCATACAGGTGACTGCTGGCTGCTCGCTGCCATCGCCTCCCTGACACTGAACGAGGAGGTTCTGGCTCGAGTCGTCCCACACGGACAGAGCTTCAGGGACGGAGAGTATGCGGGCATCTTCCACTTCCAGGTCCACAGACAGTCTGCCACTAACACCTGGAAACACCTAAAGACACCAAACCCACCTCTGTCCATCTGTCTGTCTGTCTGTAGTTCTGGCAGTTCGGGGAGTGGGTGGATGTGGTGATCGATGACCGTCTGCCGGCCAGAGACGGAGAGCTGTTGTTTGTCCACTCGGCGGAAGGGAGGGAGTTCTGGAGTGCCCTGCTGGAGAAGGCCTACGCCAAGTAAGAGCTGAGTGTGAGACTGAGTCAGAGCGTCCAGACGCTGATTAAATGTCACAGGTCAAAACGTGCGTTAAAACCTGATGAACCAAAGCTGCCGCCAACCGCTCTCACTCTGCAGTCAGTGAAAACTGGCGCTTGGTCAAGGACTTTTGGCATCAGACACTGACGAAAAAGGTTGTGCTTTCTCCTCGTTGGGGGTATTGTACTGACATAGTGCTTTTATTTTGAAAGAGACTGTATGCAAACTGTACATTTCCTGTGAAAACAGAAGTGTATTTTGAAAACAGACAATGCATGTAACAGGCTGAAGTTGACACGGCGTCCCAGAACGTCAACAACCAACACACCCAGGGTACCTTGGACGTCATATGTGGACGTGCAAAGTCCATGACCAAACGTAGACATGTGTCGAGCTCACAGTGAGGATGATGTTGGACGCTATCCGTCATCCAAATGTAGATCAAACCGTAAAATAATTTTCGGACAACCAGAACAAGAAAAAGTAAATTTCTGTATTTCCCATCACCGCTGTGGACGAGATGACGAGAGTTATTTAATGGAGAAAAGCAGCAGGTGGTGCTAATTCTTCAGTCAGATGATCTCATTTAAAGAGCAACAGTCTCTTTTAATGACATCATCCAGAGACATCATTCAGTTTGAATAGTCAGTGTCACTATCTGTGATGTCAGAGGTCCAAGCCACAGACTGTCAATCAATCAATCAATCAATCAATTTTATTTATAAAGCCCAATATCACAAATCACAATTTGCCTCACAGGGCTTTACAGCATACGACATCCCTCTGTCCTTATGACCCTCACAGCTGATCAGGAAAAACTCCCCCAAAAAACCCTTTAACAGGGAAAAAAAACGGTAGAAACCTCAGGAAGAGCAACTGAGGAGGGATCCCTCTTCCAGGACGGACAGACGTGCAATAGATGTCGTACAGAACAGATCAGCATAATAAATTAACAGTAATCCGTATGACACAATGAGACAGAGAGAGAGAGAGAGAGAGAGAGAGAGAGAGACAGAGAGAGAGAGATGCAGGTAATGACAGTAGCTTACAACAACATTATTGAAAGTAATAATATTATAGTTATAGTTCTGGCTACTGTGGTACAATATGTTGAAAGTATGTATTAATATCTGACAGTATACATGTGTGACAATAGTCATATGTGTATAATAACAGTAGAAGTATGACTAATGACTAATGATGGCAGCAGCAGCAGGAGGCATCTGGCAGGACCACGGCAGCAGCACAACCACACACGTCACACTGTCCAGGCACCGCTGTGATATGAGTTAATCTGAGAGACAGTGGAGCACAAAGGCTCCGGAGAAGAAGCCGAGTTAGTGACATCCAGAATGGCCGAGTTAGCAAGATGCAGTAATAGAATACGAGAGAGAGAGAGAGAGAGAGAGAGAGAGAGAGAGAGAGAGAGAGAGAGAGAGAGAGAGGGAGAGAGAGAAGGTGCCCGGTGTATTATAGGGGGGTCCTCCGGCAGACTAGGCCTAAGTCAGCCTAACTAGGGGCTGGTACAGGGCAAGCCTGAGCCAGCCCTAACTATAAGCTTTATCAAAGAGGAAAGTCTTAAGTCTAGTCTTAAATGTGGAGACGGTGTCTGCCTCCCGGACCGTAACAGGAAGATGATTCCACAGGAGAGGAGCCTGATAGCTGAAGGCTCTGGCTCCTGATCTACTTTTGGAGACTTTAGGGACCACGAGTAACCCTGCGTTCTCAGAGCGCAGTGTTCTGGTGGGATAATATGGCACTATGAGCTCTCTAAGATATGATGGAGCTTGACCATTTAGAGCTTTATAAGTTAACAGTAGGATTTTAAATTCAATTCTGGATTTTACAGGGAGCCAGTGCAGAGAAGCTAAAACAGGAGAAATATGATCTCGTTTCTTAGTTCCTGTTAGTACACGTGCTGCTGCATTCTGAATTAGCTGGAGAGTGTTTAAGGACTTACTAGAGCTACCTGATAATAGAGAGTTACAGTAATCCAGCCTTGAGGTAACAAAAGCGTGGACCAATTTTTCTGCATCTTTTCGGGTCAGGATAGGCCTAATTTTCGCAATATTACGCAGATGAAAAAATGCAGTCCGTGAGGTTTGCTTTAAATGAGAATTAAAAGACAAATCTTGATCAAATATTACTCCGAGGTTTCTTACGGTAGTGCTAGAGGCCAGAGCAATGCCATCTAGAGAAACTATGTCATCAGATAAAGAGTCTCTGAGTTGTTTGGGGCCAAGAACAATAACTTCAGTTTTGTCTGAATTTAACATCAGGAAATTGGTGCTCATCCAATTTTTTATGTCTTTAAGGCAGTTATGGAGTTTAGTTAATTGATTACTTTCTTCTGGCTTCATCGATAAATACAACTGTGTATCATCCGCATAACAATGGAAATTTATAGAGTGATTTCTAATGATGTTACCTAAAGGAAGCATATATAGAGTAAATAGGATTGGTCCGAGCACAGAACCTTGCGGAACTCCAAAACAAACTTTGGTACGTAAGGATGATTCATTACGAACGTCAGCAAACTGAAAACGATCAGATAAATAAGATTTAAACCAGCTTAGTGCTGAACCTTTTAGGCCAATTAAGTGATCCAGTCTCTGCAGTAGAATTTGATGGTCAATTGTGTCAAACGCCGCACTAAGATCTAATAAAACAAGAACAGAGACGAGTCCTTTGTCTGAAGCAATCAGAAGGTCATTTGTAATTTTAACTAGAGCTGTCTCAGTGCTATGATGCACTCTAAATCCTGACTGAAATTCCTCAAATAAATTATTATCATGGAGAAAATCACACAGCTGGTCTGCGACTACTTTCTCAAGGATCTTTGACATAAAGGGAAGATTAGATATTGGTCTATAGTTGGCTAACACCTCTGGATCCAGGGTGGGCTTTTTTAGTAGAGGTTTAATTACAGCTACCTTAAAAGACTGTGGTACATAGCCTGTTAATAAGGATATATTGATCATATCTAATATATGAGTGTTAACTAAAGGAAAGACCTCCTTAAGTAGCCTAGTTGGGATGGGGTCTAAGAGACACGTTGATGATTTAGATGAAGAAATCACTGCTGTCAATTCTTGAAGAGAAATTGGGGAGAAGCAATCTAAATATATATTAGGTCTTACAGCTGTGTTTGAGGTTAGATAGGTACTATCTGAGGACAGGAGGTCATGAATTTTGCCTCTAATAGTTAGAATTTTGTCATTAAAAAAGCTCATAAAATCATTACTGCTAAGGGCTAAAGGAATACAAGGCTCAATAGAGATTTGACTCTCAGTCAGCCTGGCTACAGTGCTGAAAAGAAACCTGGGGTTGTTCTTGTTTTCTTCTATTAATGCTGAGTAATAATTTGCTCTGGCATTGTGGAGGCCCCTCTTATACGTTTTGAGACTGTCTGTCCAGATTAAACGAGATTCTTCCAGTTTGGTTAATCGCCAATTCCTTTCAAATTTTCGCGATATTTGTTTTAACTTACGGGTTTGAGAGTTATACCAAGGAGCAAACTTTCTTTGCTTTTTTAACTTCTTTTTAAGAGGAGCTACAGAGTCAAGTGTTGTTCGCAGCGATCCTACGGCGCTATCGACAAAATGATCAAAGTCGGTACAGGAAACCTCTGTTACTGAGGGACTTGGTATTGAATTTAACGACGGAGTAATCTTTTCCTTAAATTTTGCGATAGCACTATCTGATAAACATCTAGTATAGTAACTGTTGCTGAGTGGCGTGTAATCGAGTAAAAAGAAATCAAAAGTAATCAGATAATGATCCGATAGCGAGGGATTCTGTGGAAAGACTGTTAGGACAGGTTATCAATTTCAATTCCATACGTCAGAACTAGATCGAGGGTATGGTTAAAACAATGAGTGGGTTCATGTACACCCTGACTGAAGCCAATGGAGTCTAATAATGAGATAAACGCGGTAGCCAGGGAGTCATTATCAACGTCGACATGAATGTTAAAATCGCCTACAATAATAACTTTATCTGATTTAAGAACTAAACTGGATAAAAACTCTGAGAATTCAGATACAAATTCAGAATACGGGCCAGGAGCACGGTACACTATAACAAATAAAAGTGGCTGCGAGGTTTTCCAGGTCGGATGTAAAAGACTAAGAACGAGGCTTTCAAATGAATTATAATCTAGTTTAGGTTTAGGTTTAGATCAGTGCCTCGCAAACTCAAGGATGCCTCCTCGTTAGGACGGGTCCTCCCAAGTCAGGTCCTACACAGACTAGGCAGGACTCCTTCCTTACATTCGGTGAACACATGGTGGAACAGGTTAGGGAGTGGCCAGGTCATTGAAGAGGCCCCGTCCACTGAGGACACACACATGCATCCTTGAAAATTCTCTGAAAGAAGGACTCAGTCCTTAGTAGAAATCAAAGGAGCCTTAAAGTTGGAACAGTCCTTTGATTTGATGGTGTAGCCTCCTTGAAATTCATCCATTTAAGGATCCTTCCTCGACTCTGACAAACACCAGCTGTCTGCGCAGTATCGATCCCCGCCGGTATCAAGCTCCCGCCCATTTATGCCTCCAACCAATCGCAAGCAGTGAGAGATGATGTAGAGAGATGACAGTGAACTGTTACACTTAATCACAGTTACCTTTTGATAATACTCCGAACTGCAGCTGCTTCAGTCACAACCAGCAGTGGAACGCTGAAAGGAAACAAGGTGGATACCCCAAGTTGTACCCCTGTGGTTACCAGATGGATAAAAAGTGGACTATGCAGGGCCAAAATAATAATTCTAATTATTGACTGTTTTTAGGGATAAAACTTTTATTGCATTCATTCACTCATTTTCTATAACTGTTTATCCTTTTAGGGGTCACAGGGGGGTGGAGCCTTTCCCAGCTGACACTGGGTGAGAGGCAGGGTTCACCCTGGACAGGTCACCAGACTATCACAGGGCTGACACATAGAGACAAACAACCATTCACACTCACATTCACACCTACAGACAATTTAGAGTCACCAATTAACCTGCATGTCTTTGGACTGTGGGAGGAAGCTGGAGCACCTGGAGGAAACCCACGCTGACACGGGGAGAACATGTCAGAGCACCTGGAGGAAACCCACGCTGACACAGGGAGAACATGTCAGAGCACCTGGAGGAAACCCACGCTGACACAGGGAGAACATGTCAGAGCACCTGGAGGAAACCCACACTGACACGGAGAACATGTCAGAGCACCTGGAGGAAACCCACGCTGACACAGGGAGAACATGTCGGAGCACCTGTAGGAAACCCACGCTGACACAGGGAGAACATGTCAGAGCACCTGTAGGAAACCCACGCTGACACAGGGAGAACATGTCAGAGCACCTGGAGGAAACCCACGCTGACACGGGGAGAACATGTCAGAGCGCCTGGAGGAAACCCACACTGACACAGGGAGAACATGTGGGAGCACCTGTAGGAAACCCACGCTGACACAGGGAGAACATGTCAGAGCACCTGGAGGAAACCCACGCTGACACAGGGAGAACATGTCAGAGCACCTGTAGGAAACCCACGCTGACACGGGGAGAACATGTTGGAGCACCTGTAGGAAACCCACGCTGACACAGGGAGAACATGTCAGAGCACCTGGAGGAAACCCACGCTGACACGGGGAGAACATGTCAGAGCACCTGGAGGAAACCCACGCTGACACAGGGAGAACATGTCAGAGCACCTGGAGGAAACCCACGCTGACACAGGGAGAACATGTCAGAGCACCTGGAGGAAACCCACGCTGACACGGGGAGAACATGTCAGAGCACCTGGAGGAAACCCACGCTGACACAGGGAGAACATGTCAGAGCACCTGGAGGAAACCCACGCTGACACGGGGAGAACATGTCAGAGCACCTGGAGGAAACCCACGCTGACACGGGGAGAACATGTCAGAGCACCTGGAGGAAACCCACGCTGACACAGGGAGAACATGTCAGAGCACCTGGAGGAAACCCACGCTGACACGGGGAGAACATGTCGGAGCACCTGGAGGAAACCCACACTGACACAGGAAGAACATGTCAGAGCACCTGGAGGAAACCCACACTGACACAGGGAGAACATGTCAGAGCACCTGGAGGAAACCCACGCTGACACGGGGAGAACATGTCAGAGCACCTGGAGGAGGACGAGAAGAGGCGGGACGGGACGATGGTCAGCAGCAGAAGAAACATGAGCGCTGCTTGCTGTATGGAATGTGGTATGAAGGTCGTAGTGAAGGTCGTACTGAGGTTGTGACCATGGGTGCAGATCCCGGGGGGGATGGGGGGGACATGTCCCCCCCAAATTCTGAAAAACACAAATTGCCCCCCCCCCCCCAATTCTAAATAGCTTAAATGATTGAAATTGAACAAATGTATACAGTAGTCCCATATACTGGGAGAAAGGGAAGATGATGAGGAGAAATGGGAATCCGTGAGAGGTGAGAGATGAAAACGTGAGTGGACATAACATGCCTGAGACCCTGAAACTAGAAGTAGCATTAAGTAACAGCGAAGCAGTGAAAAGGAGGGTGATGGCTGGTTCCATGTACTACTGGCTGTTTAAGAGAAATAAACAGTAAAGGTAAGCATATGATTCTCTTTGTAGTGCTTTTTGAATGACTTGGTGATGGTGATGAGCCTCTGTGACATTGTGAAATATGCTGGCAATCTCAAGCGCTCTGTGGGCATGATTTGCACGCGTGCAATTAAAAAAAATCACAACTGATTGTCCCCCCCCCCAAACTTGTCATCAGATCTGCACCCATGGTTGTGACCTTTATAAGAGCAGTCTGATAAGACGGTGCAGGAAGGTGTGACCTGAAACGGGAAGGTCTTTGGAGACACGGCCAGCAAGCCGGAGGAGACGGGGATCCACCATATGTTAAAAGTTGAGATGGGGATTCAGTGAGCTAACATTAGCAGTGTTATTCAACAACAGACGGTGACTGATGAACAACTGATTTTGGTTTTGTCGTCTGCAGTCACAACACTCTGAAGGTCCCACAGCCTGCAGGGAAAACGCGCTGCTGTTAGTTTAGGGAGCGCTTGATTTGTTGTGGGGCAGAGTTTTCTGTTTTAAACATCAAGATGACGTCATGTTCATTTAACTGTGGGAGGCCAAATTCATGATTGATATCAGATTAATTGTGTAGCCTCAGGATGACATGGAACAAAAACTGACCCGGACCAGGGATGTCGGGACGACACGGTCAGTGTCTGAAACAATCCAGGAGAACCAGCCCAGGACCAACAGGACCCCAAAGTCCTCTACTCTGTCCTCTCACTGTCCCAGTGTCCCCTCCAAGTATGACCTATGACCAGCTGTGCTCAGTGCAGTCGTACAGGTGATAATATGCAATGTGTCAGGTGTGTTCAGGTCTTTGTTCCTACACGTCGCTGCATTCTTCACATTTGTATATCCAGCAGGGAGAGTCAGAGCCCCGCCCTACGCGCACACACACACACACACACACACACACACACACACACACAATAAGGTGTGTTCCTATATGTGCATGTATAAAAAGAGAAGTACAACTCTAACCAGGCATGAGCGTTTCTGACCAATGAGGAAACAATGACGCCGATTTGGACGTGCATCTTTGTTTGATTCAGTTTTTGATTTTTTTGTTCTGCTGTTTTTATTTTTATGATCTGTAAAAGTAAACCTACTGTGAGAGAGGTGAACTTATGACTATCAGATATTAATATATACTTTCAACATATTGTACCACAGTAGCCAGAACTATAATTATAATATTATTACTTTCATTAATGTTGTTGTAACCTACTGTCATTACCTGCATCTCTCTGTCTCTCTGTCTCTGTCTCTCTCTGTCTCTCTCTCTCTCTCTCTCTCTGTCTCTCTCTCTCTCTCTCTCTCTGTCTCTCTCTCTGTCTCATTGTGTCATCCGGATTACTGTTAATTTATTATGCTGATCTGTTCTGTACGACATCTATTGCACGTTGCTGAGTTTTTCCTGATCAGCTGTGAGGGTCATAAGGACAGAGGGGTGTCACATGCTGTAAAGCCCTGTGAGGCAAATTGTGATTTGTGATATTGGGCTTTATAAATAAAATTGATTGGTTGTTTGATTGAACTCCTCCAAAACCACAGACTGTGATCTATAGTCAAAGACCATCCACTTCCTGTACCTGCCTGTCTCTGTCAAGTCCTCGGGTGTCGGGTTAATGACATGTGATGTCACCACAGGTTGAATGGCTGTTACGAGGCTCTGTCTGGAGGATCCACCACGGAGGGTTTCGAAGATTTCACCGGAGGAATCGCTGAGGTCCACGAGCTGGCTCGACCTGATCCACATCTGTTCCACATCATCCAGAAAGCGCAGTGCCGCGGGTCACTGATGGGCTGCTCCATAGACGTGAGATCACTCTGAGAACACAGAGGGGAACCGGGGGGGTTACCACAGGGGTACAACAGGGGAACCACGGAGGTACAACAGGGGAACCACAGGGGAACTACAGAGGTACAACAGGGGAACCACAGAGGTACAACAGGGGTACAACAGGGGAACTACAGAGGTACAACAGGGGAACCACAGAGGTACAACAGGGGTACAACAGGGGAACTACAGAGGTACAACAGGGGTACAACAGGGGAACTACAGAGGTACAACAGGGGAACCACAGAGGTACAACAGGGGAACCACAGGGGAACTACAGAGGTACAACAGGGGAACCACAGAGGTACAACAGGGGTACAACAGGGGAACTACAGAGGTACAACAGGGGAACCACAGAGGTACAACAGGGGAACCACAGGGGAACTACAGAGGTACAACAGGGGAACCACAGAGGTACAACAGGGGTACAACAGGGGAACTACAGAGGTACAACAGGGGAACCACAGAGGTACAACAGGGGAACCACAGGGGAACTACAGAGGTACAACAGGGGAACCACAGAGGTACAACAGGGGAACCACAGGGGAACCACAGAGGTACAACAGGGGAACCACAGAGGTACAACAGGGGAACCACAGGGGAACTACAGAGGTACAACAGGGGAACCACAGAGGTACAACAGGGGAACCACAGGGGAACTACAGAGGTACAACAGGGGAACCACAGGGGAACAACAGGGGAACCACAGGGGTATAACAGGGATGTTTAGTGTAGATGTTTAGTGACAGAAGCTTCTCAGGAGGTTTTATGAAAGTTATTCATAAACTGATTTTATTTTTGTAAATGTTTCAGATCACGAGCTCAGCCGACTCAGAGGCTGTCACCCATCAGAAGCTGGTGAAAGGCCACGCCTACTCTGTGACAGGGGCAGCTGTGGTAAGAGGACACGCCCCCCTCATTCACCTGTCAGGACACCTGAGACATGATTTCAGATCAGTGTGAACGCCTCACAGCGGCTCACCTGAAGAGGGGCGGGGCTTCACCTCTATCATGATGAATTTGAAGTGATGGGTTGTCCAATCAGGTGTAACTCTGGTCTGCTCTGCGTGTGATTGGCTGCAGGTGGAATACCACGGCGACATGGAGAAGCTGATCCGGATCAGAAACCCGTGGGGTCAGGTGGAGTGGACCGGAGCCTGGAGCGACAAGTAAGTCACCCCAACAGCTCGCCCGCCAACAGAGGGGGAGGGGCTTCAGGGTGTTTCCCAGCAGCAGAAAAACACTGTAACATTCTCTTCAGGTGGTCGGTGTTTGAACAGGTGTGGATGCGCTGCAGACAGGAGCTGCTCACACATCATTCAGACCTCTGTCAGTACAGATGATGAGCTACGGGGGGCACATTCAGTATCTACGGAGTTTCTGGTTAAAGGGGCGTGGACCGATATTTATTCAGAGCAAAACATGAACTCAATTCTTTTGGTTTTACTCCTATTTTTAACAGCATTAAGTGAAAGATCTGAGACTGTTTTTATTCCCTCAGATTTATTTCTTATTTTTATTATTTATTTAGTAGCCAACATCATCATCGTCATCATCATCATCATTATCATCATCCGCCCACCTGACAGGCGAGTCTGATGAAACAGCATCATCATGACACAGGTGAGTCTCAGGATGGTCACAGTAAAGGGACCAGACACACCAAACTGACCTCAGAGAACTAGTGGTGACGAAGGCCCCTTGCTGCATTGCCTCACATCGCTGTGCCTGAACGCACCACAGAGACGACAGACGAAGGCCAACCATGATGTCCGTTCTGCTCCTGCTGAGAGGAAATAAGTCTCCACAGCAGCAGACGGTGGTCGTCTGTGTCCATCATTGAAAAAGGGAAACAGGAAGAGAGTTGTGATGCTAGTTAGCCGGTTACCACATTAACAACACAATCAGAGCATATTTACTGTGCGCCAGTGAACAATAACACAAACCATCAGGAAACGTTTCTGCTAAAGAGAAAAATAATCTGACCTTATGGAACAAGTTGGTTTGGTCTCACTCCCTCTGGACTTTAGCTCCTCCTTTACTATTGCTGCTGCCGTGGTCCTGCCAGATGCCTCCTGCTGCTGCTGTTATCATTAGTCATTAGTCATACTTCTACTGTTAGTAGTAGAACTGTCCTGGATGAGCACCAATTTCCTGATGTTAAATTCGGACAAAACTGAAGTTATTGTTCTTGGCCCCAAACAACTCAGAGAGTCTTTATCTGATGACATAGTTTCTCTAGATGGCATTGCTCTGGCCTCTAGCACTACCGTAAGAAACCTCGGAGTAACATTTGATCAAGATTTGTCTTTTAATTCTCATTTAAAGCAAACCTCACGGACTGCATTTTTTCATCTGCGTAATATTGCGAAAATTAGGCCTATCCTGACCCGAAAAGATGCAGAAAAATTGGTCCATGCTTTTGTTATCTCTAGGCTGGATTACTGTAACTCTCTATTATCAGGTAGCTCTAGTAAGTCCTTAAAAACTCTCCAGCTAATTCAGAATGCAGCAGCACGTGTACTAACAGGAACTAAGAAACGAGATCATATTTCTCCTGTTTTAGCTTCTCTGCACTGGCTCCCTGTAAAATCCAGAATTGAATTTAAAATCCTACTGTTAACTTATAAAGCTCTAAATGGTCAAGCTCCGTCATATCTTAGAGAGCTCATAGTGCCATATTATCCCACCAGAACACTGCGCTCTGAGAACGCAGGGTTACTCGTGGTCCCTAAAGTCTCCAAAAGTAGATCAGGAGCCAGAGCCTTCAGCTATCAGGCTCCTCTCCTGTGGACTCATCTTCCTGTTACGGTCCGGGAGGCAGACACTGTCTCCACTAGGGTTGGGACTGGTTAGGATTTTAACGATTCCGATTCCTCTTACCGATTCCTAAATTATATTCATTATACTTGCTGTACTTAAACAAGTATATAATAAACACAAATGCAATCATACAAATACAAAAACTTTATTCTAACTGTTGCACAGTACAATTAGATGAAAATACACATTTGTGTGTGGTGTGTATTTCAGATTTAGAGCTTGTATCATCTCCCTGAGAATATATAACAACAGAAAGTGATTCTCTGATTTCTACAGTAACACTATTACCTCAAATTAACCACAGCAATGTAATAAAAAATACTTATATGCATTCATGCTTGGGCACTGTTATTTATGTGACAATACCTGAACATAACACACACAGACACACATTGGCTGTTTGTTTCTACCGCTCCCCTCGCTGGAAGCCTCGGACCTCCCGCCGCCCGCTCCTGTCTCAAACACGGAGGTCTCCCTCTCTGCTGAGCACCCACGGCGCACGCCCAGCCTGTTAAATAGCCTGTAACCAAAACAACTGTGTGACACAAACTCAGTGCTTTAGTAATTAAATAATGTCGGGCTCAGTCGGGTTCGGACAGAAATATGTGGCCCGTGAAGCAGACTTAAGACTTAAGACTTTCCTCTTTGATAAAGCTTATAGTTAGGGCTGGCTCAGGCTTGCCCTGTACCAGCCCCTAGTTAGGCTGACTTAGGCCTAGTCTGCCGGAGGACCCCCTATAATACACCGGGCACCTTCTCTCCTTCTCTCTCTCTCTCTCTCTCTCTCTCTCTCTCTCTCGTATTCTATTACTGCATGTCGCTAACTTGGCCATTCTGGATGTCACTAACTCGGCTTCTTCTCCGGAGCCTTTGTGCTCCACTGTCTCTCAGATTAACTCATATCACAGCGGTGCCTGGACAGCGTGACGTGTGTGGTTGTGCTGCTGCCGTGGTCCTGCCAGATGCCTCCTGCTGCTGCTGCCATCATTAGTCATTAGTCATACTTCTACTGTTATTATACACATATGACTATTGTCACACATGTATACTGCCAGATATTAATACATACTTTCAACATATTGTACCACAGTAGCCAGAACTATAACTATAATATTATTACTTTCAATAATGTTGTTGTAAGCTACTGTCATTACCGTCTGTCCGGCATCTCTCTCTCTCTCTGTCTCTCTCTCTCTGTCTCATTGTGTCATACGGATTACTGTTAATTTATCATGCTGATCTGTTCTGTACGACATCTATTGCACGTCTGTCCGTCCTGGAAGAGGGATCCCTCCTCAGTTGCTCTTCCTGAGGTTTCTACCGTTTTTTTTCCCCGTTAAAGGGTTTTTTTGGGGAGTTTTTCCTGATCAGCTGTGAGGGTCATAAGGACAGAGGGATGTCGTATGCTGTAAAGCCCTGTGAGGCAAATTGTGATTTGTGATATTGGGCTTTATATATAAAATTGATTGATTGATTGACTCACTGACGCTGAGCTCAGCTGACAGTCAGAGGGAGGTCCATCTGTGTCATGTGACCAAATATCACGTTTTACTGTGACCGTCCCGACATACACCTGTGTAGTGATGATGATGATGATGTTTGATCAGACTCACCTGTGTAGTGATGATGATGATGATGTTTGATCAGACTCACCTGTGTAGTGATGATGATGATGATGTTTGATCAGACTCACCTGTATAGTGATAATGATGATGATGTTTGATCAGACTCACCTGTGCGTTTAAATTTATGTTCAGTGAAGTTAACGAAACCGTTTCCTGCTCTGACAGCTCGTCTGAGTGGCATTACATCAGCGATGAGGACAGAGAGCGTCTGAGTCATCGCTCAGAGGACGGAGAGTTCTGGTAAAATGTTGTTTTAACTCCAAACTACCTGAACTTCATCATCACATACTGTGTGTGTATGTCAAGTGAATCCCTCTGCTTTGTCTTCCAGGATGTCTTTCAATGAATTCCTGAGACATTACTCCCGGCTGGAGATCTGTAACCTGACGCCCGACGCCCTGAGCGATGACTCCATCTCTAAGTGGGCTCTGTCCAAGTTCGACGGCAGCTGGAGGAGAGGATCCACCGCTGGAGGCTGCAGGAACTATCCCAGTGAGTGATCCTGTCAGGCAGAGAGCAGGTGGTGTTCACTCGAGTTTTTGACCTTTTCTTTCCAAACGGCAGACACATTTTGGAAGAACCCTCAGTTTGTGATCAAGCTTGATGAGGAGGACGATGACCCGGACGATGGAGAGGAAGGCTGCAGCTTAGTGGTCGGTCTGATCCAGAAGAACCGCAGACGCATGAGGAAGATGGGAGAGGACATGCAAACGGTTGGATTCGCCATCTATGAGGTGAGACAGCGACTTGTTGTATGTTTTGTCTCTGTTTCGTCCCGACTGTTTACCCTGTGGTTACGACGGCTCAAATCTGCCTCCCACACAAATTGTTGACATATAACTCCAGGGTATCAGGTTCCTTGCTAGGAGGCATCTGAACCTGATCAGACAGGTTCTCAGTGGGTGTTGTTCTGAGGTCATGGTTCTCTGCTGGAGAATGGTGGAATGTTCCCTCTGGGTTGGGACAGAGTTACTGCCCCAAGAGAAGGAGTATCTCGCGGTCTTATTCATGAGTAAGGGTAGAATGGAGCATGAGATGGGTCGGTGGTTTGGTGCGGTGATGTGGGCGCTGTGCTGGACTGTCGTGGTTCAGAGGGAGCTGAGCCAGAAGGCAAATCTTTCTACTTCCTGGTCCATCTGCGTCCCAACCCTCACCTATGGTCATGAGCTCTGGGTAGTGACTGAAAGAATGAGGTCACAGATACAAGCGTCTGAAATGAGTTTCCTCTGTAGGGTGTCTGGGCTCAGCCTTAGAGATAGGGGGAGGAGTCAGACATCTGGAGGGAGCTCGGAGTAGAGCTGCTGCTCCTTCATGTTGAGGTGGTTCAGTATCTGATCAAGATCCTCCTGGTCCAGCTGGTAGGAGGCCCCGGGGCAGACCCAGAACACACTGGAGGGATTATAGATCTCATCTGGTCTGGGAACACCTCGGGGTCCTCCAGGAGGAGCTGGAGGAAGTGTTGATGAGGAGAGGGACGTCTGGGGTGCTTTACTCAGCCTGCTGCCCCCGAGACCTGACCCAGAATAGAGAAAATTAGATGGATGGATGATTTACAAAAGTCTCTGTCTCTGTCTTTTCGGCCCTATGGCATCATGTGACGGACCAGGAAGTTGTCGTTGCATGGTTTGGCCAGGTCCCCAGGAAGTGTCAGGCATTTTCATGGTGGCCAAACAGTGACATCACACTGTCACCTGATGCCACTGAGTCCAAAAAGAATTTTTCCCCTTGACTTACACTGTGAAAGATACGTCTGTAAATACATCTGAGAAATTGCTTTTTTCACTGTCAGGATTTGATCCATTTGGTGTGGTAACATTTGGAAACACTAGAAGAGTTGAACAATCGGATCATTTATCCCCATTCAGGTTAGCTGAGCACTAAACAGGCTGGTGAGGTCTATAGTACCTCTGCTCTATGGGCCCGATGATGTGGAGGATCCAGGTTATTTAATACCGGCAGTTCAACGGGTTTGGCTTCATGCACCACTGAGCAACCTTCATAGGAATGAATGTGGTCCCTCCTCTGGCGCTGTATCCAGGTCGATTTTTACATCCATGGGTTCGGGTACCATGTGTCCAGCGCTGTCCCTGGGGATCGTGGTCAGTACAGTTGGTCCACGGGAGTGGCTCTAAGCTGTGAGGTCACAGGATCTCAGGTTGTTCTATTTATCAGAGTTTGATCCGTTAGGTCGTGTTCGAGTTGTCTCAGACAACAACATGTTTGTGTTGTCAGGATTTCAGACAGTAGAACTTCTGACGGAGTGAAGGTTTGTTTACTCTCCTTCTTTCTTCTGTTCCAGGTTCCTGATGAGGTATGAAGGAGATCAGCTGCTCACTTCCTGCTGCTCAACATTTTACACCTTTAGCTGCAACACATCCAGTCTGATGTCTCACCTGTTGTCTCTGTCTTGTTTACTGTCTCCCCTGTTGTCTCTGATGTCTCGCCTGTTGTCTCTGCTGTCTCGCCTGTTGTCTCTGATGTCTCGCCTGGTGTCTCTGATGTCTTGCCTGGTGTCTCTGATGTCTTGCCTGGTGTCTCTGATGTCTCTGATGTCTCTGATGTCTTGCCTGCTGTCTCTGATGTCTCAACTGTCTTATCTGCTGTCTCACCTGTTGTCTCTGATGTCTCGCTTGGTGTCTTTAATGTCTCACCTGCTGTCTGATGTCTTGCCTGCTGTCTCTGATGTCTCAACTGTCTTATCTGCTGTCTCACCTGGTGTCTCTGATGTCTCGCCTGCTGTCTGATGTCTTGCCTGTTGTCTCTGATGTCTCAACTGTCTTATCTGCTGTCTCACCTGTTGTCTCTGATGTCTCACCTGGTGTCTCTGATGTCTCGCCTGCTGTCTGATGTCTTGCCTGTTGTCTCTGATGTCTCAACTGTCTTATCTGCTGTCTCACCTGTTGTCTCTGATGTCTCGCTTGGTGTCTTTGATGTCTCACCTGTTGTCTCTGTCTCATCTATTTTCTCTGTCTCATCTGCTGTCTCTGATGTCTCGCCTGCTGTTTCTGATGTCTCAACTGTTGTCTCTGATGTTTTAACTGTTGTCTCTGATGTCTCAACTGTTGTCTCTTATGTCTCACCTGCTGTCTCTGATGTCTCACCTGCTGTCTCTGATGTCTCGCCTGCTGTTTCTGATGTCTCAACTGTTGTCTCTGATGTTTTAACTGTTGTCTCTGATGTCTCAACTGTTGTCTCTTATGTCTCACCTGCTGTCTCTGATGTCTCACCTGCTGTCTCTGATGTCTCGCCTGCTGTTTCTGATGTCTCAACTGTTGTCTCTGATGTCTCAACTGTTGTCTCTTATGTCTCACCTGCTGTCTCTGATGTCTCGCCTGCTGTCTCTGATGTCTCACCTGCTGTCTCTGATGTCTCGCTTGCTGTCTCTGATGTCTCGCTTGCTGTCTCTGATGTCTCACCTGCTGTCTCTGATGTCTCGCCTGCTGTCTCCCGTCAGTTCTGTGGTCAGAGGAACGTCCACCTGAACAGAAACTTCTTCCTGCGTCACGCCTCCGCCGCTCGTTCTGAAACCTTCATCAACCTGAGAGAAGTGTCCAGCCGCTTCGTTTTGCCGCCTGGCGAGTATATAATCGTCCCGTCCACCTTCGAGCCGCAGAAGAACGGAGACTTCTGTGTGCGAGTCTTCTCAGAGAAACAGGCCGACTTCCAGTAAGTTTGATTCAAACCGTGAGACACTGAAAACGTCCACAGGTCAGATGTGTCTGAGTCACAGCAGCAGCCTCTGGTGGATGTCAGTGGAACTGCAGAGTCATTAACGTGGTCTGAGTTCTTTTGTTAGAACTCTGCAGCAGCTCATTTGATTTCTGCTTATTTAGATTTTATAAACTGGAAACTGATACAAAACAATGACCTTAAATTTTTGAATAATAAATGAGTTTGATGTCTCACGTTTGATTTCCTGCAGAGAGCTGGACGACCCCATCGAGTGCCGAGTGGAGAAGGTGAGATTTGATGGGGGGTCTGACTAACAAACGTGTTGCTGGTTGGACAGGGGTCCAACTGTCATGGAAAAGCTGGAAAGATCACATTGTAACAGTTTCACTACACAAAACAACATTCCAGGCCTGGAAAAGTCCTGGAATGTTGTTTTGTTTGGTGAAACTGTTACAGTTGTCCTCCACAAACACTAATGTTCCATTTGCTGTAACACAACATCCAATTTAGTTTCTGTAGCTGTCAACGTAACGTTACTCAATACGTGTGTGACGTTTTGTTTATGATCACGTTCATTCCTCTGTGTTATTCCTGGCGTTCTGTCTCTCCCTCTGTGTGTGCCGGCTCGATTAAATTAAGTTTGAATAGTTTGATATGTTTGAAAAAGGTCTGACAAGTGGGGCAAGGGAAAGAATTATGGGTCCTTGAAAAGTCATGGAAGACTTTTGAATTGTTGTCGGTGACGGTGTGGCAGCGAAGGTTGGAGAACTAACAGAGGGCGAGATAAGCAACCGAGCTTTGCTAACAGAGAGCTTTATTTTCAATCTGTCAGTTAATTAAAAGACAAAGCCTGATGAGGCGTCCACTGTCAGTTTGTAAAGGTGAGCCGCCTAATAAGGTGTCCAATAAAGACACAGTGACATCACCGGCTCCTTTCTGAAAAGTTCCGAGATTTTCTACAAGAAGCGCTTGGAGCGTTCGCACAAAAAAGCCGAAGCGCTCTGAAAAAAAAAAAAAGAAGAAGTTGGGTGGACGCGTTTTCCCATGTGCTCTCTGCTCAACTGAAAAAAAAGACACTGAGAGACTGAGGGGGACACATGTCACCAGAGATCATAATCTGCTGTTAATGGATGATCTTTGATCTGATGATCTTGTCGTCATGTGTCTGTACCTATGTTTGTAAATAAAGGCGCTGTATGTAAGAATGTGGCCAAAACGGTTACTGCACTCAAAATCAAAGTACTGCCGCGAGTCGTGTCCGCCCCCTCCCCTACAGATTCGAGGTTGCTGGACAGCGGCACGCTGGAGACTGATTTGTTTGCCCACGGGCGGCTGCCGTGGCAGGGCTGCGTCACTGTGTCCTTGATCTTCGGTTTTCCAGCGGACCGTTCGCGCAAGTGCGGCTTCTCTGCTGCTAACGCTGCTGCCGGGATACAGCTGAGGAGCAGCCGGCTGCTAATGCTATGTACCAGGACACTGATAATGCTGCTTGCCGTGCTGCTGTAGCTCAGTCGTAACTGTAACTGATGCTGAGACTCTACTGACTGCGTGACTGGTAGACGGCGGTGGGTGGCGCAACAGGCCAAAACACAAATTCAAAACATAAACATGATTTGCAGACTGTAAAATTTTTTTTAAATGCGAATATTCTGGTTGTACTATTGTTGTCAGTGAGATCAGTATGTTATATGAACATTATTCCTTAGTCTCTGTGACACATTAGGAGGATTTTATGACTATTTGCTTTAGATTTCTTACATATAGCTCCTTTAATTTGTGGTGTGTCAACTTGTTTCAGATCGAGATCGATGAGGGAGATGTGGACAGTCGCTTCAGAAGTCTGTTTGGACAACTGGCAGGAGGGGTGAGCCTCTCACACACGCACACACACACACACACACACACACATCATACGAATCACACAGTGTGAATGAACCCAGAAGATCTGACGCTGAAACGTCTCTGTGCTGCAGGACTGTGAGATCTCAGCCTTCGAACTGCAGAAGATCCTCAACAAAGTGGTGAACAAACGTGAGACACTTTTTAACCTGCAGCCTCAGGTGTATCAGCAGGTGTGAACAGTGCTCAGGTGTATCAGGAGGTGTGAACAGAGCTCAGGTGTATCAGCAGGTGTGAACAGAGCTCAGGTGTATCAGCAGGTGTGAACAGTGTTCAGGTGTATCAGCAGGTGTGAACAGAGCTCAGGTGTATCAGCAGGTGTGAACAGAGCTCAGGTGTATCAGCAGGTGTGAACAGAGCTCAGGTGTATCAGCAGGTGTGAACAGTGCTCAGGTGTATCAGCAGGTGTGAACAGAGCTCAGGTGTATCAGCAGGTGTGAACAGTGCTCAGGTGTATCAGCAGGTGTGAACAGTGCTCAGGTGTATCAGCAGGTGTGAACAGTGCTCACCTGTCTTTCTCTGACAGGTCAAGACATCCAGACGAGCGGCTTCTGCCTCACGACGTGTCGTAACATGATCAACATGCTGGACGTATCCTTCCATCACAGATGAAGTTGACAAATAATCTAAACCAGATGCTTGTTACATCTTTGTTAAAGAAATCATTAAACTCTGACATCATCAAATGATTCAAAGAGAAAATAATCAACAGATTAATGAAAATATTTGTCAGTTCCAGTGTTAATAAACGTGAGTTTGTGGTTCAGGTGAGAACTTGTTCAGACTGCAGGAACCAGAGTAGTAGTTCTTTTCTGCTGCAGTGGCTGATGGGTAAAATAATGCAAGCGTGAACGTCAGTGTCACTTCCTGAATGGGGGCTGCAGAAGGATGGCAGTGGTAAACTGGGTGTGGTGGAGTTCAAAGTGCTGTGGACCAAAATCGAGAACTACCTGGTGAGTCTTAGATCCAGAACCTGGTCTCAGGTCCTCTTTTGTGTGTGTGTGTGTGTGTGTGTGTGTGTGTGTGTGTGTTTGTGTGTTTTACCTACAGCAGGCATCAGTCAGCAGGTGGAGTCTGACACTGACGCTCAGTGACGTCCTGCTGTGGGCGGAGTCAGCAACAAGACAGATCTTACACACCTAAGATATCAGTATCAGGTAAAGTGTACGATATACTGAGAGTGTTTTCACCCCTTCACCTTTCTGTCAGACAGCCTGTTCAGACTGGGAAGCTGTTAACAGCTCCCCATCTCTGCTCTCTTCACAGCCAGACTGTCTGTCACTGGGAGACTTTGGTGAATCAGAGTCTCCCAGTGACACAGACACACCCACTGACCAGCAGCTCATGTTAAATCACTGGTGTTGTCATTGAAGAGAGAGAGAGCCATATAACAGCTTCATTTCCCTGTTAGAACTCACTGTGTGACAGAAAGGTGAAGAACATCGTACACTTCAACTTTTAGAGAGTAAAATCTGTCTTGTTGCTGACTCCGCCCACAGCAGACATCAAGGTGAAGCTGTGGAATAATTCGGACACTTTAACTGATACTGATATTTTTAGTTGGGACGTTTTGTTACAGAGCTTATCAGCAGTGTAAAGATCAGACCAAATGTCTCCCCTTCTGCTCCTGAGACATGACGTTAAATCATGATGATGTCACAGTGACCTTTGACCTTTGACCACCAAACTCTAATCAGTCTCCCACTGGTTCCAAGAGAACATTTGTGCCAAATTGAGTGAAATTTCTTGAGGCCTTCTTAAGACACAGCCTTCATGAGGATGGGTCAGACGAACAGACCAGCAGCTATTGGCTGCTAGTGTCCTGTTACTTCCTGTTAAGTGTCTTTGACACATGAGCTCTAACTGTGTCTCTGTGTGACAGAAAATTTACAGAGAAAAGGACGTGGACAATACGGGGACAATGAGCTCAGCTGAGATGAGGACGGCTGTGGAGGAAGCAGGTAAACCCTTTCAAAATAAAACACTTTCTGTTGTTTCCTCAAAGACACTTTTCTTCATCAGGACTTTTCTTAATCACAGAGGCGCTTCGTCTGTCTGTCTGTCTCTGTGTGTCTGTGTCTTCTGACCTGTGTCCTCAGTGACCTGTCTCTGTGTCTTCCAGGTTTCAGTCTCAACAACCCGCTCCATCAGGTCCTGGTGGCTCGTTACAGTGAACCAGATCTCACCATCGACTTCGACAACTTTGTCAGTTGTTTGGTTCGTCTGGAGAACATGTTCAGTAAGTCCCCACTGTCCCCACAAACCACACTATCCTCACAGGATCCACTCTAACTCATGATGATGATGATGATGATGATGATGATGTTGTTTCCTCTCCTCAGACTTGTTTGACACTTTGAACAAAGATGACTCAGGAAACATTCAGCTCAGCCTGTTGGAGGTACGTTTCTCTCTCTCTCGCTCACACACACATTGTTACGACCCCGGCTCTTAGGAACCAACATAGAGGAGTCAGACAACGTGTGTGGCAATTAAAGTAACATTTATTGCACAAAAGGAAACAAAGGATAACCAAAAGCTGAAAATGGAGGCTGGTGACAATGCAGCTGGCCCAGGCTGCATGGTGGAAGAGAGAGAGTGGGTGGAGCTTGTTTGGGTTTTTAAAGACCTCCCAGCAGGTGTCAGAGATTAAGAGGGAAACTATAGGGGAGGAGTCTGATTACCTGAAAAACAAAAAGAATCAGATTTGGACATAAAACACACACACACAGAGTTTGCACCAAGAGGTGATTTAACATGAGTCTGATGTGGTTCTCCTCCAGTGGCTGAACGTGTCTCTGCTCTGAGGAACCAGGACCAGGCTGATCCCGGACCTGATCCCAGACTGGAGCTGAAACACTGGAGTCTGGTTCATATATTCTACAGTAATCACGAGGGAGAGGGATGTTAAAGACACAGAGACAAACTGGTCATTTCTTATTACTTAATTAACATGTAATCAGTTTATTACTCCCTGTTATAATCACATGTTTATTAGTGTTTACACAGCTGTTAATTCTCAAAGCAGACATTAATAAACAACTACATTATGGTCTGTTATTCATCAGTTATTACATGTTGGGATTGCTTCTATTTATGGTTAGATGTGTTCTGATTGGTCCAGCAGATTGTTTCTATACTTCATCATTAGGTCATTTATTGTTTTGTGTTTGCTAGAAAAGCTGCTTCACACCGGATGCTTTAATAACACTTGTGTGCACTGTTATAAACATGTTAATAACGCCTTAATAACACCTGTGTGCCGTTATAAACGTGTTATTAACGCCTTAATAACCACCTATGTGCACTGTTATAAACATGTTATTAATGCCTTAATAACACCTGTGTGCACTGTTATAAACATGTTAATAACGCCTTAATAACACCTGTGTGCCGTTATAAACGTGTTATTAACGCCTTAATAACCACCTATGTGCACTGTTATAAACATGTTATTAACGCCTTAATAACCACCTATGTGCACTGTTATAAACATGTTATTAATGCCTTAATAACACCTGTGTGCACTGTTATAAACGTGTTATTAATGCCTTAATAACACCTTTGTGCACTGTTATAAACATGTTATTAATGCCTTAATAACACCTGTGTGCCGTTATAAACATGTTATTAACGCCTTAATAACCACCTAGGTGCACTGTTATAAACATGTTATTAATGCCTTAATAACACCTGTGCGCACTGTTATAAACGTGTTATTAACGCCTTAATAACACCTGTGTGCACTGTTATAAACATGTTATTAATGCCTTAATAACCACCTTTGTGCCCTGTTATAAACATGTTAATAACGCCTTAATAACTACCTTTGTGCCCTGTTATAAACATGTTAATAACGCCTTAATAACTACCTTTGTGCCCTGTTATAAACATGTTCTTAACGCCTTAATAGCACCTGTGTGCACTGTTATAAATGTGTTATTAACGCCTTAATAGCCACCTGTGTGCACTGTTATAAACGTGTTAATAACGCCTTAATAACCACCTGTGTGCACTGTTATAATGTGTTAATAACGCCTTAATAACCACCTGTGTGCCCTGTTATAAACATGTTATTAACGCCTTAATAACCACCTGTGTGCCCTGTTATAAACATGTTATTAACGCCTTAATAACCACCTTTGTGCACTGTTATAAACGTGTTATTAACGCCTTAATAACCACCTTTGTGCACTGTTATAAACATGTTATTAACGCCTTAATAACCACCTGTGTGCCCTGTTATAAACATGTTATTAACGCCTTAATAACCACCTGTGTGCCCTGTTATAAACATGTTATTAACGCCTTAATAACACCTGTGTGCCCTGTTATAAACATGTTATTAACGCCTTAATAACCACCTGTGCCCTGTTATAAACGTGTTATTAACGCCTTAATAGCCACCTGTGTGCACTGTTATAAACGTGTTAATAACGCCTTAATAACCACCTGTGTGCCCTGTTATAAACATGTTATTAACGCCTTAATAACCACCTGTGTGCCCTGTTATAAACATGTTATTAACGCCTTAATAACCACCTTTGTGCACTGTTATAAACGTGTTATTAACGCCTTAATAACACCTGTGTGCACTGTTATAAACGTGTTAATAACGCCTTAATAACCACCTGTGTGCACTGTTATAAACGTGTTAACGCCTTAATAACCACCTTTGTGCCCTGTTATAAACATGTTATTAACGCCTTAATAGCACCTGTGTGCACTGTTATAAACGTGTTAATAACACCTTAATAACCACCTGTGTACACTGATAAACATGTTATTAATGCTTCAATAATCAAGACAATAAATGAGTGAATCAGTTTGAGCAGTGATTTATTGTGAAACAAAGAAATGAAAAGTTCAGATTTATAAAATATTGTCAGGTATAAATAATAAACCTTCACACCTGACTGTATTGTCCAATAAGAAGGACCTGACTGCAGCTGTGGGTGGGGCTTACAGTCACCTGTACCTTTACTGCGGTGCACTGATAGCATGTCACAGGACGTAGCATCATGCTAAATGTTTCTATGATGAATTATAAATATTGTGAAATCATTTGAAAACTCTGATTGGCTGACAGCAGCAAAAAGAAGCCCCGCCTACCAACCAGGCCACACCCTTTGCTCCCAAACAGACGTCTATAATAATCCCACGTCTTGCCCCCTGAATTCCTGTTCAAACAGGAAACAGTCCCTCTATGCAGCAGGTACGTGACCCTCTCAGCTTCCAGCAGGATGATGTCATTTCTTGCTTTATGACCTCATCGCTGTATTTTCTGCCGAGCGAACTCCTCTGCCCACCTCAGAGCCTCAGTGATGTCACTGCTGCTTCCTGTTCCCTTGGCAACCAGCGCAGAGCCCCCGGCGCTCCCCCCAAGGTGATGACATACCGCCACCGCCCAATCAGAGGCCAAGAGGGAGGGCGAGTCCTGAGGAGAGAGAGAGAGAGGACAGCCAATCAGATGCTTTAAACGAGGCCTCACCCCCTCTGTGGTGTCACTGTCAGGTGTGTCACTGTTACCTTTGGAACCTGGCAGGCACACAGAACCTTCCCAGAATGCCTCTGGTGAGCGAGCAGCATCACATAACTGAGAGGAGCTGCGGTGCTCAGCTGATTCACCGTCTTCATCACAATCTGACAGGAAACAGCAGGACAGGTGTGATGTCATAGTGATGTCATGAGACTACAGTTTGTTACCAGACAGATGCATGATGGGAAATGTAGGATCTAGTCATCGATCAGGTTGAATGATCTCACCGACAGAGAGTTCGTCTCCACCAAGTCCACCTGCAGATCCTTCTTGCCGTTCTTCTCCAGCAGCGCCTGAGCTCTCACCGCAGCCTGTGCAAAGCATGATGGGAAAACACAGTCAGAGCAGCAAACATGGAGGAGTGACACAGATCCTCACCTGCTGATAGAATAACTCACCTGTAACAGTTTTATATCATGGAATCATTCTTTCTATCCGCATACGATCGTCCTGCCTACGCTCTGTTGTTTGATGATGTCAGAGAGTGTGACATAAGCGTGTTCTCTGATGATGTTAGAGAGCGTGATGTAAGTGGAATCTCTGATGATGTCAGCAGAGCAGGGAGGTGAGGGGAGGGGCAGTCCTACACAGAGCGTATAAAGAGGCCAGACAGACTCAGGTGGGTTTATTTCCTGGACGTTGACTCTGAATCACCTTTTCTTCTTCTACTTTAAATGTTTAACTCACTTTGTGTCGTCCTTTTTTTTCTTGTGTAGATACAGGAGCGTGTTGATGACTTTGTCTTGAAGACATTACTTTTTATGAAGAGATTTAAATTTAATCAACAATGGACAGGAGATACTGTCTCACGTCCTCCAAACTAGAGCAGGTGTCTGCAGGTGTCATGACCCTGTTGGTCAGTCTGTCTGCTCTGCGTCACATTCTGCTGCAATAAAAATGATTAAAGATGAAGAGACCTAAACTTTTATCTCAGGAGGTCAAACTGACACTGACAACGTTTCCTTTGGGGAAATAATCTGCAGTTGGAATAAAAGGTAATAAATCGATATTTATTTTATCACAATACTCAGCGTATGGTGAAGACATCGTATCATGATTCCCACCCATCCTGTTTAGAGGCAGATCCCATCTCGATCTAGATGTGTAATCCAGATATAGACACCAGGGACCGTTAGACATTCCTTCTTGTTCCACATAGTCAGGTGACATCACTAACGGGCTTTCCCTGACAGCGAGGCCTTGCCACGCTGAGGGCGGCGATTAGTAGCAGCGAGGAGGAAGTGTGCGCGTCCAGCCAAGCGGCCAATTCTCCATCTGAGACCAAAATAATGAGGGCGACCAGTAACTAACACCCTGTGTCCAGCCCCCCACCGAAACCTGCACCCCCAATGAAAATATTTGTCTCAGTAACAGGAAGAGGGTGGTACGATAGAAAGTCTCCACCTTTTGGTTAAGTGCCCACCTAATGTTAAGGTGAAGGAGCGGCTCTGTCTCAGAGACACCTCCAACTTCCTGTTCAGTGGTAAAAGATAAGAACAGAGGCGCTGCCTTTGTCAAGAGAAGTAAAAGTTGCCATCTTGGTTCGTACTTCAGTGCCTCCGTGTTGTTTACACTCCTCAAAACGTTAACAGACAAGGTGATTGGTTTATGCGCTTATTCAGTGTGTGAAGGTGTTCCCACTGTGTGTGAGAGTCACAGTGTTTCTCAGGTGTGTGTGGTCACCTCTCTGCTCTCCAGTTTCCTGACGGTGGTGTTACTGGTCCTCTGCAGAGCTCGGAGTCGACTCTGCAGCTCTCTGCGCTGCCACTGAGGGATGGGGGTGTTATCCACAGCCTGACAGACAAAGCCCAGGGTCAAACAGCACTGAAGAGGCACACACCACATGTTCTATCATCCTCGCAGCAGCTGCAATGCACCATGGGTACTTACATCAGAGAGGACTCCAATCTCCTTGGCGAGGCACTGAGCGGACTCAAGGCTGGAGGGGGTGGAGCCTGCTACTCTGGCAGACAGAGAGTCCACATCCTGAGACAAAACCTGCCCATCCTCTCGAGCCTGAAGACAACATGACAGAGTCCACAACATGATACTGTGGTTTCAGCTGGCTAAGCTAATGTTAGCTTGTTAACATCAATACCGTTTGTTAGCCAACAAAGCAACATACTCTAATAAACACACATTAAACACACACTAAACACATCAAACACACATTAAACACACACTAAACACACTGAACACACATTAAACACACGTTAAACACACACTTAACACATTAAACACATTAAACACACACTAAACACATCAAACACACATTAAACACACTAAACACATTAAACATGTTAAACACACACTTAACACATTAAACACACATTAAACACATTAAACACACATTAAACACACACTAAACACATTAAACATACATTACACACACATTAAACACACTAAACACATTAAACACAGGTTAAACACGTTAAACACACACTAAACACACACTGAACACACATTAAACACAGGTTAAACACATTAAACACATTAAACACACACTAAACACACACTGAACACATTAAACACACACTGAACACACACTGAACACACATTAAACACACGTTAAACACATTAAACATGTTAAACACACACTTAACACATTAAACACACATTAAACACATTAAACACACACTAAACACATCAAACACACATTAAACACACTAAACACATTAAACATGTTAAACACACACTTAACACATTAAACACATTAAACACATTAAACACATACTAAACACATCAAACATACATTAAACACACTAAACACATTAAACACACAAACACACACTAAACACATTAAACACACATTAAACAAACACTAAACACATTAAACACACATTAAACACACATTAAACACACACTAAACACATTAAACACACATTACACACACATTAAACACACACTAAACACAAACACACATTAAACACACACTAAACACATTAAACATGTTAAACACGTTAAACACATTAAACACACGTTAAACACATCAAACACACATTAAACACACTAAACACATTAAACGTTAAACACACACTTAACACATTAAACACACATTAAACACATTAAACACACATTAAACACACTAAACACATTAAACACACATTACACACACATTAAACAAACACTAAACACATTAAACACACATTAAACACACACTAAACACATTAAACACACATTACACACACATTAAACAAACACATTACACACACATTAAACACACACTAAACACATCAAACACACATTAAACACACATTAAACACATTAAACACACATTAAACACATTAAACACGTTAAACACATTAAACACATTAAACACACACTGAACACACATTAAACACATGTTAAACACATTAAACACACACTAAACGCAGATTAAACACACACACTGAACACACACTGAACACATTAAACACACACTAAACACACACGTTAAACACATTAAACACACACTAAACACAGATTAAACACAAACACACACTGAACACACACTGAACACATTAAACACACACTAAACACAAACACACATTAAACACAGGTTAAACACGTTAAACACACACTAAACACACACTGACCACACATTAAACACAGGTTAAACACATTAAACACGTTAAACACACACTAAACACATTAAACACACATTAAACACATACTAAACACATTAAACACACGTTAAACACACGTTAAACACATTAAACACACACTAAACACACACTGAACACACATTAAACACGTTAAACACACACTAAACACACTAAATGCTGATTAAACACATTAAACACACACTGAACACATTAAACACACACTAAACACACACTAAACACACGTTAAACACATTAAACACAGGTTAAACACATTAAACACGTTAAACACACACTAAACACAGATTAAACACATTAAACACACACTAAACACATACTGAACACACACTGAACACACATTAAACACACGTTAAACACATTAAACACGTTAAACACACACTAAACACAGATTAAACACATTAAACACACACTAAATCTTAATTACACATAGATGTAAAGAAAAGACAGGAGACGGATGTGAAAAGTTGAATGTTTGTTAAAGAACAACAATTAGACATGGAGGGAAAATTAAATAACTGAACAAAAGTTTCAGACTAAGAAGAAAAACAACATCATCAGGAGCTCGTTATCCTGAGAACACTTTATAAAGTTTAATTCGTCATGTCTCATTATTTCTTGACTTTTATATAAAGACATTTTTCTCTGCCTGCTCAGCGCGCTTCCTGTTGTCGTTTCTGTTCAGTGTTGGCTCAGTTCTTCTGTCCTCTTCTCTCCTGGAGGTCTGTTTTTATCAGTCTGTGACGTCTCCACCTCTCCTCACTCATTTCTTTGTTTTTCTGTTTTACTTTTTTGGTTTTGGATAGATTTACATGTACAAACCAAAAAATAAAATAAACATGACCATTGGTGCTGATTTATCCAACAATAAACAATCTAACAATACAAAGTGTTTTCTACAAGGCCAGACCGATGCAGGAGCAGCCAGTGAGCTAATGTTCCCTGAGCTAATGTTAGCCAGCTAGCTGTCACGTAGCTTCTTTACATGGATCTGCTGTCGATTGCTTCGTAACGTCGGCTGATTAACTCACAGTTAGCGACTTGGTATCACGGAGCCGAATGACCAAACCAAATACAGGAACATTAGACGCTAATGTTATTCTGAATATGACTTAAATTTATTTTCCAGCCTTCAAACAACAGGATGGCGCTCAGTCACTGCTGTGGCCGACGCCCAGGACTGTGATTTTATTAAAGTTATTAATTAAAAACATTATCAATTATGAAGCATTTTTGAACAAGGTGAAATGTGTTAGTTTGATCAGAATAAATTAAATCTATTGTAAATAAATGACTATTAAACACTTTCATCTGCAGAAACAAAAACGACAGACTCATGACGATCATTAACAAAAATACAGAGAAGCTGCATCCCTAAAATAAATCCCTGTGGAACACCCTCGTTATTAATAAAATAATATGTTACGAAATGAAACAATCTTAAATTGTTATGGAAAGTTAAATAATTCCTGTAGAGAAACGTTAAGTCTTCAGTCAATAAAAACTGTCTCAGTGTGAAAATTAAAGTTCACAGCTGTTATCAGGAGTTACTGATGCTAACAGTTTCCCCCTGCTTCCAGTCTTTGTGCTAAGCTAACCAGGCTACTGGAGGTAGGTCTGTGCTGGACACACAGGTGACAGTGATGTCGTGATGACTTGGAGAACACATAGATGGTTTACACACGTTATTACTGACCCGTGACGCCTCACGTCCCGTCACAGCGATGATGCGACTGATTCCTTTCACCAGCTGTCTCTCAGAAACTATCACCAGGTCCTTGATGGCTCCAGTCTGCAGCAGGTGGCTAAGCACACGCGTGCACGTGCACACACACACACACACACACACACACACACACACACACACACACACACAATCGGGTTATTTACCAGCACAGCAATGATGGTGTAACATCCTGCTGAAATGTTGCCTCAGCTTTGTGTTGGATGTGTTGCTAAGCGACAGCTGCCTCACTGTTAGTACCCTCTGTAACACTGTCTCTTGAAGGCGTGATTCCACGCTGTTATTTCGCCTCACCATTCTGTATGAAACAACCAATCACAGAGTGAGGAGACAGAGGTGTCTCACTTCAAAGCCAACAGCGGACGTAGTAACAGCTCCGAAACATCTGTATAAACAGGACATCACTCAAGATGGGATCATGGACAGGTGAGACATTTTGATGATGTGTCATGTGTGTGACCGACCACAAGAGATTTAATAAGCAGCTGTTAGCAGTTAGCAGCTAACTAGAGGAAAAGCAGCTGCTGTTAGCAGTTACCAGCTAACTCAAAGAAGAACAGTAGCTGTTAGCAGCTAACTCAAAGAAGAAGAGCAGCAGCTGTCAGCAGTTAGCAGCTAACTCAAAGAAGAACAGCAGCTGTTAGCAGCTAACTCAAAGAGGAACAGCAGCTGTCAGTAGTTAGCAGCTAACTCAAATAAGAACAGTAGCTGTTAGCAGTTAGCAGCTAACTCAAAGAAGAACAGAAGCTGTTACCAGCTAACTCAGAGAAGAACAGCAGCTGTTAGCAGTTTGCAGCTAACTCAAAGAAGAAGAGTAGCAGCTGTTAGCAGTTAGCAGCTAGCAGCTAACTTAAAGAAGAAGAGTAGCAGCTGTTAGCAGTTAGCAGCTAGCAGCTAACTCAAAGAAGAACAGTAGCTGTTAGCAGTTATCAGCTTTAGCATTGTGAACTCTACGAAAAAGTTGGTTGGCCCTCTCTTGAAGAAAGGTGCAAGGGACACTGGCTTTTATATATCTTTAAAGCCCTTCTTGGTAGATTACCACCTTACATCACTAATCTATTGGAGTGGAATTCTGGCACTTACATGACCCGCTCATCTGATTTGTTACTCCTCAAAGTTCTCCGAGCTTGTACTGAACTTGGTAAAACTGCATTTTCCTATAATGCCCCAAGCTCATGGAACACCCTCCAACACACTCAGAAGATGGAAACATTTCCTTCTCTTGCAGAGTTTAAGACTTTAATTTCTGAACATTGTGTTTCTAATTGTATTTGCTTTAAATGATTTTTTATTCTTTCTTCTTTTTCTTCATTGTTCCCTTTCATATTACATGTATGTGCTATTTTGTTTTAATGTGCTTGTAAACTCGACGGCATTGAAAATGAGGGCAACCTCAATGTCCATTCGAGAATAAATAAAGCTGAGAAGCAGCTAACTCAAAGACGAAGAACAGCAGCTGTTAGCAGTTAGCAGCTAACAGGAGCTCTTTAACCTCTGAGCAGAGACGAGATCAGCTGCCATATAACAGGGACGCTAAATGATTGTTATTGACATGTGATGTCATTGTTATTGTTCATAAAGAGCTGCTGACACGTATGATATATGTCACACTAGAGGCTGACGCTGTTGTGTTACATGTCATGCCTCTTTTGACTCTGTGAATTCAACATGCTGTCTGACATCACACTCTGGAGCCACACGATGCAGCCATCGTTTGGTTCTGTGTAAACATGTGAGGACAGGAAGTCGTAGCGGCTCTGTGGCGCCATCTCTGTGTTTAAAGGCTGTAACAGGTCAACAGGTGTGTTTCTGTCTCACGTTCCGCAGCAGAGCTCCACAGACGTCTCTCTGTCGGCCTGATCATCCACCAGGTCACAGACCGGCACCGCCACAGACACTACCCGAACAGGGTCCGGATACACCTGCAGGAAGAGACAGAGACGGTCAGTACACCTGCAGACACAGAGACAGAGACAGAGACACAGAGACAGAGACACAGAGGCTGAGACAGAGAGACAGAGACAGAGACACAGAAACTGAGACACAGAGACTGAGAGACAGAGACAGAGAGAGACAGAGACACAGAGACTGAGACTGAGACAGAGAGACTGAGACAGAGAGACAGAGAGACAGAGACACAGAGACTGAGAGACAGAGACAGAGAGAGACAGAGAGACACAGAGACTGAGACTGAGATAGAGAGACTGAGACAGAGAGACAGAGAGACAGAGACACAGAGACTGAGAGACAGAGACAGAGAGACAGAGACAAACACACAGAGACAGAGACACAGAGACAGAGACACTCTAGCCCTTTTTAAACAGGAGTTGTGCAAATCTGCAGGAAAGCCCAATCAGTGTTTTTTCAACATTGGCAGTATAAAAACAAAATCGGGGAGTGCAGCAAAATGCCGCCTACCTACTTTTGTTTATACAGAATGTGCCTTTTTCGGGGCAATGGGGGGCGTGAGCAAGTAACACAACGTGTAGCTCAGCGTGTGACGTAAACAGTGACATGGGAGGGAAGCCGCGGCTGGTCAGTCCTTCGTGATTCTCTCATAAGTCGGCCCGTCCTTCACCGTCCCCGTCATCTGACGGTTAATGGCCTCTTCGTTTGTGAGGACAAGGAGGGCACACAATTCCTTGTCTCCCCAGTTGCTCATCTTTACAGTGTCTGTCAGGTTTGTGTTTCCCTCTTGCTACTAGCTGCTCGCTAATTCCTGCTATCAGCTGTTTCCTGTTTATCCACCGCCAGTGTGTCACACGTGCGCTGTCATCAACAGCTCCTCCCACAAGTCATCAACAGCTCCTCCCGTGGCAGAAGGGCGCCTCGGTCTGTTTAAACTAAAAGGGTTCCACCAATATGTCTACCCTACGAGGTGGAAAATTGGGCACCTCGGATCAACTCGCCAATCCGGCTCTGTGTGTCTAAACGCTCACAGCTTGCTAAACGGCCCAACATTCGCCGCAAATCTGGCAGTGTAAAAGGAGCTATGGAGACAGAGACAGAGACAGAGAGAGTGAGAGACAGAAAGCATCACCTCGTCCACTGTCCTCAGTCCCTCGATGCTCCTGGCTGCCTGCAGAGGAAGCTCCTGGCTGTGGACGACGTGATTGGCTGAGATGATGTCATGAACACACCTGTCTACCTCCTGCAGCTGAGAGACATCCAGTGAACTCTGAAGACACACACAGTGAAAGGTAAGTGAATGGTTACTGAGTGGTTAATGAATGGTTAGTGAAATATTAGTGAAAGGTTAATGAGTGACCTTGACACTGAAGTCAAAGCGCAGGCGATCAGCTGACACGTGAGATCCTCTCTGCTGAACTGAGTGACCCAAAACTTTCCTCAGAGCAAAGTTCAGGATGTGAGTTGCTGTGTGATTCACCATACAGGACAACCTGTGGTCCTGTGAGACACAGGACAGACAGAAAACACAGAGACAGACAGACAGACACATCTAAGTGTAATGAGTTTGCAGTATTCTTTTGCGACAAGGTTCAGACCATTAAAAATGCCATCAATTCCACAACACCAATAACAACCCTGCAGCCACCTAGACACTTAGAGCTGACTCAATTTGCACCTATAACTGACAAAACTGTCCAAGAGATCATCACCAGTCTGAGTTCATCTACATGCTGCCTCGATGTGTTACCCACTAGATTTCTAAAGTCTGTGCTGAGCAGTTTGTTACCACCACTCGCTCACATAGTTAACATGTCACTACAATCTGGAACATTCCCAAAGGCCTTGAAAACTGCGGTCATAAAGCCTCTCCTAAAGAAGAGAAGTCTCGATGCCACAGTACTGAACAACTACCGGCCCATTTCAAATCTGCCATTTTTAGGCAAAGTCCTTGAGAAAGTTGTTTACCAACAGCTTACTGACTTTCTCCTAATGAACAACTCCTTTGATGTTTTCCAGTCAGGTTTTAGACCCCATCACAGCACTGAGACCGCTCTTATTAAGGTGACAAATGACATCCGCCTGAACACTGACGCAGGCAAAGTCTCAGTTTTAGTCCTGCTAGATCTGAGTGCTGCTTTTGACACTGTCGATCATGAGATCCTTTCACAGAGACTAGAGGACTGGGTGGGCATCTCTGGCACTGCCCTAAATTGGTTGAAGTCCTATCTAGAAGACAGGAAGTACTTTGTTGAAATTGGTAACTGTGTCTCCAGACCACATGGCCTTGACCTGTGGGGTGCCCCAAGGGTCAATCCTGGGACCCCTTCTGTTCAATCTCTACATGCTGCCTTGAGGCCAGTTAATACAAAGTAATAATGTGTCCTACCACAATTATGCAGACGACACTCAGATCTATGTCTCACTGACAGCAGGTGAATATGGACCAGTGGATTCACTCTGTCACTGCATCCAACAGGTCAGTGTGTGGATGCAAAACAACTTTCTCCAGCTAAATTCAGACAAGACTGAAGTCATCGTATTTGGTCCACAGAAACAAAGAGAAAGTGTCAGCAGTCACCTCCAGTCTCTCTCTCTAAAACCTACAAATCAGGTTAGAAATCTCGGGGTAATACATTTACACAGAACCAAATGACGGCTGCATCGTGTGGCTCCAGAGTGTGATGTCAGACAGCATGTTGAATTCACAGAGTCAAAAGAGGCATGACATGTAACACAACAGCGTCAGCCTCTAGTGTGACATATATCATACGTGTTAGCTGCTCTTTATAAACAATAACAATGACATCACACGTCAATAACAATCATTTAGCGTCCCTGTTATATGGCGGCTGATCTCGTCCTCTGCTCGGAGGGTAAGGAGCTCCTGTTAGCTGCTAACTGATAACAGCTGCTGTTCTTCTTCTTTAGTTAGCTGCTGTAATGGAAAATTACTTTTCTGGATAAGGAATACTCAGATAATAGTGAAGCGGCATAGCTCAATACTTTTCTAGAATTGTTAAATGTTGTGATAAAAGCACCAAATTTGGCAGATGTGTTGACAAATATATTAACAACACATCTGGATATTGGGGCATCAGAAACTCGCCCCCTGGTGGCCAGAGCAGGCACCTGAATCCTTTTTGCGATAAAAGCGCCAAATTTGGTACATTTATAGGTTAATATACTGGAATAGAATACTTTGGTAGCTGTTGCTCTTCTTCTTCTTTTTTTTTTTAAAAGATATTTTTTAGGGCATTTTTTGCCTTTAATTGATAGAATAGTGACATGTGAATGGGGGAGAGAGAGGGGGAGAGACATGCAGCAAAGGGCCACAGGCTGGAGTCAAACCCGGGCCGCTGTGGCAACAGCCTTGTACATGGGGCACCTGCTCTACCACTAAGCCACCAACGCCCCTGCTGCTCTTCTTTGAATTTGAATCGTGAAATTCCCGCCTTAAAGGGGCAGTGTAAAAGGGGCTCATGATTACCTGGTCCAGGTGCAGCTGGACCTGGTCTCCAGTTTTCAGGCTGTCTGCTGCAGTCACCTGATGGACCACGTAACCCCCCGCCAGGACCACGGCCTCCACGGGGTACAGGACGTCCTGAGAGACAGGAAACACACACACCTGGAGTCAGAGGTCACCTGGAAACACAGCCAGGACATGTTCACTCTGAAAACAGGCAGCCACCAGTTTCCAGGCTGAACGACTTGTTTCCTGGAGACAAAGTGAAACAGGTTTTGAGGTGCATTTTCTCTCATTCAGTGTGTGTGTCTGTGTGTGTGTGTGTGAGTGTGTGTGTGTGTGTGTGTGTGAGAGAGAGGTGGAACCAATCAGCAACAACTTGTATTTAAACAAATCTTTACTGTGTGAACATGTTTTGTTTGGATTTCACAGTTGCTCTGACAGCGTGTTTCCAAGATGCCAACAGAGCTCCTTTGGACTGAATTAAACTCCTCCGTGTTAAAAAAAGCAGCGCGACTGCTGACACCTCAGGGCGTTCAACGCACCATCCTTTCTGTTTAAATAACTGTACTCCTACGTTATGCTGAGGCTGAACGTGCCCCAGGTAATCGCAATTTATTTCCTGTCTGAGCGGCCAGCTGACCTGCAGTCCTTGGCGGGTGAAGTAGCCCTGGTCATGTGACTGCCCCCCCTGCTCGGAGTAGAAGCAGGTTTGATCCAGGATGACACCGCAGCGCTGACCCTCAGTAACCTCCGACACCAGACCCTGACCGTCATACAGAGCCAGGACTGTCGCGCGGCATGCTGGGAACACTGGGAGGAAGACAAGACATGAGTTCAGCTGCAGAACGTCTCTGAGAGGCAGAGACAGTGTGAGACAGACACAGAGACAGTGTGAGACAGACAGAGACAGTGTGAGACAGAGACAGAGACAATGTGAGACAGACACAGAGACAGTGTGAGACAGAGACAATGTGAGACAGACACAGAGACAGTGTGAGATAGAGACAGTGTGAGACAGAGAGACAGGCTGTACCGTATCTGTCCTCCTCCAGTCTGTACTGGTATTTCAGAGTGTCGTCAGTGTGAGGGACGCTGAGACGCTGCAGGTTTGCCAGACTGACGATGTCCAACATCAGCTGAGACCCAGCACCTGACCGAAGATCAGACATCACCTGAGGGGTACATAGAGACAGGTGGTCGATGACATCACTCCCAGGAGGACATTGTTCCTGAAATAGTAAATTAATTAATTTAATTCAATAAGGTGCAGAGCATCGACCCCAGGGACAGACAGAGACCCCAGGGACAGACAGAGACCCCAGGGACAGACAGAGGCCCCAGGGACAGACAGAGGCCCCAGGGACAGACAGAGACCCCAGGGACAGACAGACACACAGACCAGCCAAAGGAAACATCAGTGGGGGGGTGTAACATGTTTCATTACAGTTTGTCAGCTTCCATATTTGCCACAAAAGTTAAAAATGGTTTCCAGGTGTTAAAGAAGCGTGCAGGTGATCCTTTAATAAAACAACAGATGACACATAACGTCTTTACTCCAGTGTCCATGTGTTGGAGGTGAAGAGTCCGTTTGTTTCCAGGATGAGTCCTCTGACAGAGGTGAGCAGAAGGAGACGACGTCTGTTTGGGCTCTACTGAAGTTCACACCTATCAAAACCCCCCTGTGAAAAACACTGGTGCAGACTCTCTGGTTTTAAGCAACTTCAGGTCCATTTAAATCTCCAGATGTGCCTTTAATTAGTACGATGAGTCACTTCTGCTAAACAGTTATTTGAGTTCACATTGTGTCTTGGAGGAGTTTCAGTCAGGCTTTTGTTCCCATCACAGCACCGAAACAGATGTGAATCATCGCAGGATAAAACTGAAGATCTCACTTCTCGTCCTTCTTGATTTAAACAGTAACTTTGGTATTTTTTAACCTGGATTCTATTTTCCCCACATTTTTCTGTCTGAGTGAAAAATGGGAACAACCAGTTATTATACTGATCCAGTGCTGACTGTGACTGCAGCAGTGAAACAGGCCCCAGTGTCACCACGTGGGGCAATTGATCACCATCAATTAACGTCCAATAAAATGTTTTTGTCAGTGACAGGCTCAGGTTGTTATTTCCAGAGTCTGACAACATTATGGAGAAGATCCCTGCACAGACAGACTTTTGTGTTAAAGAGTAAGATCCTGTCTGTTAAACCAGAAACATCCTCCAAACTGCTGTCGTCAAACCCACCAGACTCCATTTAAATTTAAGTGTGTATAGCGTGTCAGAATATTTTCACACCTAACTGAGTGAATTAATGATTTATTTCAACCAAACCAGAGGTCGTGATTGTTGAAACAGTGGAAAACACAGCAAGATGGCCTTTGTGAGTTTTACTTTGCCTCTGTTAAATTTGAAAGAAGTTTATTTTACGATGATAAAATTGCAGTTTTTTTTAAATGGAGCCTGGTCAGGTTGTCGGTAGCAGTTTGTGGAATGTTTCTGGTTAAAAAGGATCTTATTCTTTAACAAAAAGGTCCATCTATAGAAAGTGATCCTTTCTATAATGTTGTCAGACAGTAAGTTTAATGTTATCAGTCTGTCAGTGACCAAAAAAAGCATTTTTAGTGGAAGTGAACTGATGGTGCACAATTGCACCTACTGGCTTTAAGGCAGCCTGTTTCACTGCTGCCATCTGCAGCACTCTCGCTTCATACTGGACCAATGTCAAAACTTGTTGTCTCCATGAGTCACTTGGACACAAAGACACGAGAAAATAGGGTCCAGTTTGAAAAACACTGAAGTTGCCCTTTAAGAGTAGCTTTCGACACCATTGATCGCAGCATCCTCCTGAACCGGCTCCGACCCTTCGCAACATTTCAGGCACAGTTCTGACCTGGTTCAATCTGATCTGACAGACAGACGCTGTCCCTGTTTGAGTCACTGTCTTACAAAATTGAGGTCAATCATGGTGTCCCCCAGGGGTCCATTCTGGGACCCACTCTGTACACGTTGCCTCTCATCAGAGAGCGTGACACTGATTTCCATTCCGATGCTGATGATACTCAGCTGTATATCTCGTCCTCATCGCACGATACAGACCCAACTGAAAAACTGTCTCCAAATATCGACCAAATTAATACGTGGACATACCAAAATTTCCGGCAACTCATCAGGGACAAACGGAGGTTCTAATCAGACATTTCAGGTCACCAGACTATCACAGGACTGACACATAGAGACAGACAACCATTCACACTCACATTCACACCTACGGACAATTTAGAGTCACCAATTAACCTGCATGTCTTTGGACTGTGGGAGGAAGCTGGAGCACCTGGAGGAAACCCACGCTGACACAGGGAGAACATGTCAGAGCACCTGGAGGAAACCCACGCTGACACAGGGAGAACATGTCAGAGCACCTGGAGGAAGCCCACGCTGACACAGGGAGAACATGTCAGAGCACCTGGAGGAAACCCACGCTGACACGGGAAGAACATCTCAGAGCACCTGGAGGAAACCCACGCTGACACAGGGAGAACATGTCAGAGCACCTGGAGGAAACCCACGCTGACACAGGGAGAACATGTCAGAGCACCTGGAGGAAACCCACGCTGACACAGGGAGAACATGTCAGAGCACCTGGAGGAAGCCCACGCTGACACAGGGAGAACATGTCAGAGCACCTGGAGGAAACCCACACTGACACAGGGAGAACATGTCAGAGCACCTGGAGGAAACCCACGCTGACACAGGGAGAACATGTCAGAGCACCTGGAGGAAACCCACGCTGACACAGGGAGAACATGTCAGAGCACCTGGAGGAAACCCACGCTGACACGGGGAGAACATGTCAGAGCACCTGGAGGAAACCCACGCTGACACAGGGAGAACATGTCAGAGCACCTGGAGGAAACCCACGCTTCCCCAAGGCTCCCCCACCTCAGGTTCAAATCAAGAACCCTGTTGCTGTGAGGTGACAGTGCTAACCACTGCACCACCGTCCCACCTACAATTAAGTTGTTATTATTATTATCATTATTATCACCTGAGCGGGATGGAGAGACATCAAAAGCACACAGCCTTTTACACAGTAAAACCCTTTCACAATAAAAGCCCTAAACGCTCTTCACAGTAAAAGTCTTCAGCAGAACAACCTGTGGTCACCTCACAGCAGAATTTAATACATGACCAACAACAGTGAAACACTGATATCATCACACCAGGAGCATGATGGGAGTTCATGTCTCCACATTCAGACGTCACCTTCTGGTTCTCTGCCACGAGTCGGTCCAGCTCCTGATGGTCCACCTGAACTCCTCTGTCCTCCAGCATCAGGTCCACCAGGTCCAGAGGGAAACCCAGGTCCCTGTGCAGAGACCAAGCCACCGATGCTGATGGACACACAGGAAGGTCAAAGTTAAACGGAACAGAACCCATCTGAGCATCTGAGGAGAACCTTTAAAACATCCACCTGTCTCTGACATGGCTGCACTCTAGTTTTCATTACTGAGGCAAGCTGTGAGGAAGGAAGTCCATCCCCAAAAAATCAATAGCCCCTTTTCCACCGCAGGAACTTTAATCAACTTTCCCTCAACCCCAAACTTTCCCTGGTAAAATGTACCTAGTAGGGGGTAGGACTTTTCACATTACCCGGAATTCTTGAGGAGCGGGGCTGTGTGCTGAAGAACGCTGATTGGTGGAACACACACTTGCAGCATTTCATACTTCCTGGTACAGGCAGTCGCTGCAAACTTTATTTCATTTCTACAAGCTTCACTTTGTTTGCGTTTTGATTAAGGATGGGTACTGAAACCCGGTACCTCATTAGCCCCGGGGCTAAATGATCAAAGACCGTAGTATTGATAAGTGCTAAAGGTATCAGTTCTTTTGTGCCGGCGCTGAACTCCTCCACACACACACACACACACACACACAGTAACCGGTGAACAGCCAAGTGATCGCGTTGGAAACAAAGTGAAGATAACTCAAAAATGACTCGAGTTGACGGCAGCTGCATTCGTTACTGTAAGTGACATTAACCCTTAGTGAGTAAGAAGCCAATACTTTATCAATACATGTGTTCAGCAGCATGAAGACAGTGATATTCAATATGCTCCATCCACCTCATCCACCGACACTAATGTTACGTCTGACACAAGGACAGTACGCTAGTTCAGCTGATAGTGAATTGTTCCTAATGAGCTCTAATGACAGCTGTCTGTTTGGAGACTAACTTAGTTTGACACTTAAAATACTTTAAACTGAGCTGCTGGCTGAGACAAACAGCCCCAACTCTCTACACCAGCACGTAACCAGACAAGCTGGCAGCGCCAAATACAGGACACACGCCGCATCATCTAAGTCATCAGCCTGATTTGAATACATTTTCCAGGACTTTGAGGTGTAGTGGAAACACAAACCACACAGATTACCAGGAATTCTTTTACCCAGGTAAATAAATTCCTGGTAATAAAAGTTCCTGGAAATGTTGGTGGAAAAGGGGCTAAAGACAGTTTTGGGTCACCATCGCCCTGTGGTTGTATGACTCCGCCCACCAGTCCACCCTGTGGTTGTATGACTCCGCCCACCAGTCCACCCTGTGGTTGTATGCCTCCACCCACCATCTGAACGCACCTGTGACTATTGAAATTGCCCAAAAATGAAGCTGGCCACTCTACCCACCAGCAACATGTCTGCAAGCTCTCTCATGCTTCTCAACATGCAAAATGCGAGGTGTAGGCGAGTCAGAGTTTGCAGACGCCTCCTTTTGCACATAATAATTAATTCACTGCCACAGTAAGCAATGACATGACATGCCACACTCAAAAACTTAAAACTTTGCACTTTGAAGATCCTTTATATTGTTTTTGAAATAATCCAACCTGTTATGGTGATGACAACCATCATCACTTCTCATAAGTGTCACAACGCTAACATCATGTGTCACTCAAGTGATTAGTTCATTGAATTTCAATATCTAGATGCAGCATTTCCACCAGCACATTCTGTCATGTGTGTCGGCTGAGTCACTTTGAACACCTGTCACCTCACACAGAACAATGACATCCAATAAAACTGCTCTGCCATGATGTACTTTCATTATGCCAAACTTAATCATCATTTGTTTTACTGATGTTTTGTTGTTTGTTGTTGTCTTTTGAATGTCAAACGAATGTGAATGTCCAATATCAAACTAACTTAAAACCGGTATAAAACAGACCGCTTTGTTCATAATCATATTAGCAGAAATACATTTTTGACCAATGAAAACTGTGTGTGTTGATAATTGTATATTTGTGCAATTTAATTCTTTACCTTGTCGCACATAATGAAGGAGGCGTACAGACCTGTGTAGCCACAACAATGCGACATTATACATGAAACGGTCAAACAAATTATATGTATCTATATGTATCTATATATATCTATATACATATATATCTATATACACACATACAGTACAGGCCAAAAGTTGGACACACCTTCTCATTCAATGCGTTTTCTTTATTTTCATGACTATTTACATTGTAGATTCTCACTGAAGGCATCAAAACTATGAATGAACACATGTGGAGTTATGTACTTAACAAAAAAAGGTGAAATAACTGAAAACATGTTTTATATTCTAGTTTCTTCAAAATAGCCACCCTTTGCTCTGATTACTGCTTTGCACACTCTTGGCATTCTCTCCATGAGCTTCAAGAGGTAGTCACCTGAAATGGTTTTCCAACAGTCTTGAAGGAGTTCCCAGAGGTGTTTAGCACTTGTTGGCCCCTTTGCCTTCACTCTGCGGTCCAGCTCACCCCAAACCATCTCGATTGGGTTCAGGTCCGGTGACTGTGGAGGCCAGGTCATCTGCCGCAGCACTCCATCACTCTCCTTCTTGGTCAAATAGCCCTTACACAGCCTGGAGGTGTGTTTGGGGTCATTGTCCTGTTGAAAAATAAATGATGGTCCAACTAAACGCAAACCGGATGGGATGGCATGTCGCTGCAGGATGCTGTGGTAGCCATGCTGGTTCAGTGTGCCTTCAATTTTGAATAAATCCCCAACAGTGTCACCAGCAAAACACCCCCACACCATCACACCTCCTCCTCCATGCTTCACAGTGGGAACCAGGCATGTGGAATCCATCCGTTCACCTTTTCTGCGTCTCACAAAGACACGGCGGTTGGAACCAAAGATCTCAAATTTGGACTCATCAGACCAAAGCACAGATTTCCACTGGTCTAATGTCCATTCCTTGTGTTTCTTGGCCCAAACAAATCTCTTCTGCTTGTTGCCTCTCCTTAGCAGTGGTTTCCTAGCAGCTATTTGACCATGAAGGCCTGATTGGCGCAGTCTCCTCTTAACAGTTGTTCTAGAGATGGGTCTGCTGCTAGAACTCTGTGTGGCATTCATCTGGTCTCTGATCTGAGCTGCTGTTAACTTGCCATTTCTGAGGCTGGTGACTCGGATGAACTTATCCTCAGAAGCAGAGGTGACTCTTGGTCTTCCTTTCCTGGGTCGGTCCTCATGTGTGCCAGTTTCGTTGTAGCGCTTGATGGTTTTTGCGACTCCACTTGGGGACACATTTAAAGTTTTTGCAATTTTCCGGACTGACTGACCTTCATTTCTTAAAGTAATGATGGCCACTGGTTTTTCTTTAGTTAGCTGATTGGTTCTTGCCATAATATGAATTTTAACAGTTGTCCAATAGGGCTGTCGGCTGTGTATTAACCTGACTTCTGCACAACACAACTGATGGTCCCAACCCCATTGATAAAGCAAGAAATTCCACTAATTAACCCTGATAAGGCACACCTGTGAAGTGAAAACCATTTCAGGTGACTACCTCTTGAAGCTCATGGAGAGAATGCCAAGAGTGTGCAAAGCAGTAATCAGAGCAAAGGGTGGCTATTTTGAAGAAACTAGAATATAAAACATGTTTTCAGTTATTTCACCTTTTTTTGTTAAGTACATAACTCCACATGTGTTCATTCATAGTTTTGATGCCTTCAGTGAGAATCTACAATGTAAATAGTCATGAAAATAAAGAAAACGCATTGAATGAGAAGGTGTGTCCAAACTTTTGGCCTGTACTGTATATATATATATATATATATATGTATATATATATATATATACATACACACACACACACACACATACATACATACATACATCATACATATATATATACATATATATGTATAAGTAATGTAACAAAGTGTGCGTGTACGGCTGCCGTTGCTCCACCATGTCTTGAATCTTGCCGGGCAGCGACCACTTTGCATTTAAATAGGTGACTGATGAGGGCGGTAACATGCCGTGCAACGTCTACAATGAAGAAGAATACGAACAAGAAGCCCGTGGTACGTTTTGGGACTCCCTCTGGATCACATGATGTTGACCTGGGACGCTTTAACAAACACATGAAACCAGGTGGTCCTGTAACGCTGACAAGGACGCAGGACGAGGAGCAGTTTGATCCACAGAAGACACTGCACGTCTCCAGATATGGAAGGTAAGACACATCAACCAGTCACAGCTCAGAGACACTCAGGGTCTCCTCCAGTTTAAGTTCATGTGACAGTGAGCAGCTTCATCACCTCACTGCAGAGACACGTCACAGGAAACACTAAACTGTGTCAGTATATGTGATGTATACTGTAGTGTGATCAGAGAGAGGACTGAGACCATTTTACAAACTGAGCTCAGTCCTCTTTGTGTTCACACAACAGCCTGGGGATGTGACCCAGAGACAGACAGTCCTCAGCTCAGAGACAGACAGTGTCTTCTGTGGACCAAACTGCTCCTCGTCCTGCGTCCTTGTCAGCGTTACAGGACCACCTGGTTTCATGTGTTTGTTAAAGCGTCCCAGGTCAACATCATGTGATCCAGAGGGCTGAATACAACCACAGAGAGCAAAGTGAACCTGGAGCGCTTCAGAGAACCGAACTCAGACCACGTCCCGAGGTGGTCCGAGTTCGATTCTCTTCAGAGGGGTCTGAGTTCTCTTGGAGTGTTCACATATGTGCAAAAAATGCCAAGTCACTGCTCTGAGTTGGTTCAGAGGGCTGAAAAGGTCAAAGTGTGCAAACAGCCATAAGGCCTCCGCACACTGAGTCCGATGCGTTTCTCTGTTCTCTGCGTTGTGCATATTAGCAACGTCTTTTCTTCTCTGATTCTCGGTCAAACGTCTCGAAAGGCTCTGATGGAAAAACACAGCAAATGGAACCATTTCTGAAAACTTAAATGACGGAGTTTTGGAGTCAGTGACTTAACGAGACACAACGTGAGGTTGTGTTTATTTTTAGACGTGTCACAAATTTAGACCAAAAAAAAAAAAACGGACTCGGTGTGCGAAGACCTTCAGATACCAGCGGGATGAATAAAGAGCGACTGCCTGCTGCCTCTCCTGGTGGCTGATGGGAGGAACTGACCCGGGAAGACTCCATCTTTGTAGTCCATTCTGTTGAGTGTTCTGAGGATCAGCCGGCTGCCCTGCTGCAGAGACGACAGGAAGTGAGCCTCGTTCTCGTTGATGACGTCCATGATCTGAAAGAACAACTTCCTGTCAGTGTCTCCTCCAGAGAAACGCTGATGTGCACGTTTTTGGTGCCAACGTCTCGCTGAGGTCGGCTCCTCAGACCACCGCCTGTCTGATTGTTTTCTTCATTCACTGCAGGTTACTCACCCTGTCGGCCTCCCTGTGGAGCTCCGGGTACACATCACCCTGCAACACAGTATGAAATCAGTCAGTCCCTGGAGCAGCTGACTCCTCTGTTGTACTTGACATTTAAAATGTTGAACAGTGGGCATGAGGCTGTTTGGTCAGAGGAACTGTGGGAAACGTAGTTTACCAGTGTGTGTGTGACAGTAGGAACCAGGCTGGCCAGCACTCCCTGAGGAGCCTGAAGAACCTCTGCACAAAACCGAACCGCCCGCCGCAGAATCCTCCTCAACACCAGCCTAAGACACAAATACACAGATAAACATAAACAGACATCAACAAATAAAAAATGACCTGGTGTCGAGGGGGGGTCCTGATCAGCTGTGAGGGTCCTAAGGATTGAACTGATTGATTGATTGATTGATTGATTGATTGATTGATTGATTGATAGATAGACATAAACAAACAAAGACAAATAAACATTTACATATGAACAGACAGAGATTAAAAACAACCAAAAAACCTGATTAAAGATAAACAAACAAACAAACAAACAAACAGAATAACAGATGAACAGATGAAACATAAACAAACACACAGATAAACATGTAAACAGAGCTCTGACAGCTGATTGGTCGATGACTCACTCTGCTCCTGACATGCCTGGATAGATTCCATCAGCAATGCAGACTGACAGAGTACGGATGTGGTCGGCCACCACTCGGTACGCCATGTCCACCTTCCCCTCGTCTGCCGTGCCTGTCCTGCCGCCGTATGACCCCACCCTCGACCTCTGAGGACAGACACATCATCATGGCAACAGGAAACTGTCATTCACACCTCACTATACTTGATCAGCAGTAACAACCTGCAGTCCACTGTGCAGGTGTACCTGTGTACCAGGGGCCTGTATCGTGAAGCAGGATTAATGTCTTAGCGAGGTAACTTCAGGGTTAACTCCGGGTTTTCGGTCTCACGAAGCCGGTTCAGTTCTTATCGGGGTAGATCACCATGGTAACTTACTCTGAACGGCTATCCTGCTCCGGAGCAGGGTAAGTTCAGGGTTGAATCTGATCCTATAAAAAGCACCACCCACTGGCCAATCAGCTGTTGATGGCTGACAGAAATGCAGCCCAGTCATGACGGGAAGTTTAATTCATTTGATTGATTTTGATTTGAAAGTTTATTTTGAACATTAAAAAAGAAAAGAAAGCAACAACAACAGACAATGAAAAGATTGTTCAAAAAGGAGTGGAAAGAAGTGGAACTTTCATCCCACCCCTTCATAAGAAAGAAACTGATCATTTGCAGACACTTAATAGCACCATTAATTAGTGCCAACATTTTGTTTTGTTGGAGGAAATGATCCCTGTTAAAGATAATGGGCCTAATTGACAGCTTTGCTGCTGGAAATGTGGAAAGTAGCCTATCATGTCTACACTTCATGGTGTTTGAGGGATTTTCCTTTTTGTTTTTTAAAGAGGGACACTAGCTATATTTTTGTGCAGCTGTTAATTTCTAACACAGCTCAATATCAGGATGATTTTATTCAGACTATCAATTTGGTGTTGATATGATTTAATTGTGACGTCAGCTTTAAGCTTTATTGTAGCATATATAACGTTATGACAAAGAAGACCAATTTATCAGACGCAATGATGTTAGACGATAATTGTAATACACGCAATTCATCTGCGCAGCATTGATTTCATGGGATTCAAGGGTGTGATCAGTGTCAGATGTACAGGTACAGGTACTGTAGCTACTTGAACCAGTGATGAGTCATTTAACCTACACATCATTTTATTTGCTGCCTTGTTTGGTCTTGATTTTTCCCTCTCTCCTCCTCTATTTCTTCTTTCCTCACCCGTTTCTTTTTCTTCTCTATTATGTGATTTCATTGATGTTTTGACAGGGGAATTTCTTTGATAAGCTTTTAGTGGCTTCTAACCTCTCCGGCACTTTTCTTCGTTTAATCTTGTAAATGTTATACTGTCTGTTTTTAACATTATGTGCAAATAAACTAATCTAAACTGAAACTAAACATTATTCATCCCGTTATGCGTTGCCACGCATGTTTCCTCCTCCTGCAGCTGCCACGGTGTTGGCCTTTTCTCTAATGTTGCTTTTCTCCTTCTCATATTTTAGTAGAATTAATCTCTGATCCTCACGAGAAATACTGTTTTTCCTCACATACGGCGCTCTGTGAGGACGCTCAGTGACGCTCAGTGACGCTGCGCTTCTCTCATGATTGTGATTGGTCCGCTGCGTGCGCGTTCACGGCTCTTGATAAAGCAACCCTGGGTTGAGTTACCGAGTTGATATCCAGCGTCGCGATACCGATTATCCTGATTGCCATTGTTAGTCAACCCAGGATAGGTCTGGGTAACCCAGGAAAGGTTGATCTCGCTTTGTGATACAGGCCCCTGGTGTACCTGTGTACCTGGTGTTGAGGTGTGTCTGTGTACCTGGTGTCAAGGTGTATCTGTGTACCTGGTGTCAAGGTGTACCTGTGTACCTGGTGTCAAGGTGTATCTGTGTACCTGGTGTCAAGGTGTATCTGTGTACCTGGTGTCAAGGTGTACCTGTGTACCTGGTGTCAAGGTGTACCTGGTGTCGAGGTGTACCTGGTGTCGAGGTGTACCTGGTGTCGAGGTGTACCTGGTGGATGGCGTGGAGCAGCGGGGTGAACAGGTCGGTGTCGTAGTTTGATCTTTTACCCTGCAGGACGCTCACCAGTCGCTCCAGTCCCATCCCAGTATCCACGCTGAACTGGGGCAGCAGCCTCAGACTGTGGTCCAGCTCCCTGACACACAAACACAGCACGTCATACTGGGAGCTGACCACTACAACCAGCAGACCGGCTCCACAGTGGATACTGTTCCAGGTGTGTGTTTTAACCTGTTGTACTGCATGAAGACCAGGTTCCAGATCTCCACCACCTCAGGACTGTCAGTGTTGACGAGAGCTGCGGCGTCTCGTCCTCCCACGTGGTCATAGTGGATCTCTGTACAGGGGCCGCAAGGGCCCGAGTCCCCCATCTCCCAGAAGTTCTCCTTCAGGCCGAACGGCAGGAGGCGAGCAGGAGGAACCCTGAAGAGGAGACCACCTAACTGAACTTGTTGTTGATCAGAGTAACACCTGTAAACTGCAGAGGAGTATTCCAGGTAGGAGGTTCAACACTCTGAGTCTAACCCTGAACTCTGACTTGACTTACCCTGAGCTGGGAAACTCTTAGTATCCGGTTTCAGAACAGCTGATTTGAATTCGTTCAGTCAACTCTGAGTAGGTACACCTTGAGTTAAGCACGTGCACAACCACAATAAAAAGCCATCATCAATGGAGCCCCGATAGCTCGAGTCACCATGGCAACCGGAGAGAAAAAGCGATCAATTTATTTTACACCTGTGGAATTGGAGGTGCTCATGAATGCGTACAGTGAATATGAGCATATATTTCATAAACAAAGTAATAGCACTAAAGCTGCCAAGGAGAGAGAGGCAGCATGGGAGAAAACTGCTGCCTGAGTCAACGCGTACGTTTGAATGCACTAGTTCATTAATTTACATTTAACCACGCTTAATTAAATTCGTAGCTTACAGGTGAAAAAGTGGTTCGGAATAAAATCTGATGTTCATGTAGGTTCAATCTCACAGGGGAAAAACACACTTGAAAGCAGCTTAAAATGAAATATAAAAACATCATTCAAACAGGTAAGACATATTTGACTTGGCCATGACTGTACCTTCCTTTAGTTTGACTCATATTTGATTTATTAAACAAAGTAGCTTCAATAACCTGTCATTCAGTGGCTATGTCATTATGTACTGTAGGTCACTACTAATTTAAACCCCCCAAAAATACTGTTTCAGCTTGTGTGTCCTCTTGCCTAATATCCTGCTGAGTAACATTTGAGTTCTACTCAGCCAACAGAAAGAAGGCAGAGGCCACAAATCATCATCATCATATCATATAAAAAGCTACCGTTCACAAAAAAACATTTGCTCTGATGAGAGTGCACGTCTGCAGTGTGCCAGATTTGATATGTGTGGCCAGTAAATGATTGAGTCTAATGAAAAACTGTACGGTTCAAACACATATTCATTGGGGAAAGACAGCACATCTAGACGGGGTGTGAAGATCCTCTCCCAGCGTAAAGCATTGTGAATTAATTCTGCCTACATACGAACAGCCCATGTGTGTCTGCCAGCTTGCTTCAGGCTCAGCAGTAGGGAGGAGACAGGGTGAACTCAGGGTGTCTTATAGAAAACCTGCCAGCGAGCAGGTTAGGTTCACAGAGTCAGTTGCCATGGTGATTGACTCAGAGTTTGACTTATCTCTCTGTCTGGAGCTGAAAACCCAGAGTTTCCCTCATTTCAGTGTTGACATACTCAGAGAACCAACCAGACGCCAGTATCAGCTGGGACTGAAACAAAGCACCTACCCGACCTCCAACCAGATCTGTCGAGTCTCTTCATCAGCTGGTAACCCCGACTCAGCGTCTCCGGCAAAGTATGACACATACAGTCTGTCTGCAGGTATCCCATAATGCTCTGTGAGGAGGCTCCATGCCATGCAGCATGCCTCCTCCTGTAAACAACAACAACATGAGTGTGATGTCGTCCAGAGTGTCCTCCCCCCCCCCCCCCCGCAGACAGGAAGTCTTTGTGTGTGTGTGTGTGTGTGTGTGTGTGTGTCCGTCACCTTGAAGTAGTCTCCAAACGACCAGTTCCCCAGCATCTCGAAGAAGGTGTGGTGGTACACATCTCGGCCCACGTCCTCCAGGTCGTTGTGTTTGCCGCCGGCTCGGACGCACTTCTGACTGTTGACCACTCGGCGGTACGAGGCCATCTCGCTGCGAGGGTCGGCCGTCCCCAGGAAGATGGGCTTAAACTGAAACCAGAACAGTCAGTGAGCACTCCGACCCCAGGACAAGAGCTCACAGCGTGACATCATACATACAGTGAAGATTTAAAATTTTTCCGTAACATCTGTCTCCATGACTTTGTTTCAGTGGTTTAGGACAGACGTGTCTCGCACTTTATGAAACGCTCTAACACGTGTGTGGAAACACAAACCGCTAATGACTGCCTCTGTGCAGCACCGTGTCATGCTGACGGGTCACTGACCACGAAACAGGAGTGAGACCGGGTCAGACAGAAGCACCGGCTAAACCCCGAACGTCCTCAGATCCTGACCTGTGTGATGCTGCTGCGATCTCCTGACCTTGATTTGTTAACGTGGTCCTGAGACACCGCGAGTATCTGCGGTTGATATAGTGTATGTGTGACATCACAACTTCCCAGAAATCCTGACGGCTCGTTTACAGGCACAGTGTTTAGCACACACACGTGAGCGCAGTGCCCAGAGAGGCAGTCAGAGCTACAGGCTACAATGAGGCTAAAAACAGAGTTCAAATGAGGTTTTTCCAAACAACTTTTTATGTCGGGGCTTCAGGACACTTGGATCACTATGGACGAGCAGTATGGAGATATTTTGTGGTTTCAATGATGTGTTTTTGGACGTTTGAATCTGGGGCGCTGTCAGCCTCCATTAGGTGGAGTTGTGTTGCTACCTCCTCTCCCCTTGGATCTCTGCAAGTGATGTGAGGACTCTAAAACTTCACCTGAGCCTCCCTCGGCATATGGGTGAGTAGATAATGGCTGAATTTACATTTTTGGGTGCACTATCCCTTTAAGACTTTCCTCTGTGTGTGATAATTGATGAAAAAATCTGCTGCGATAAGTTATGTATGTTCCAAGATGGCAAAGAGTGTGGGTGTTATGAGCAGAACTAGGTGCTTACTGAATCAACAATCCTTGCTTATTCTATATTATTATCTCATATTACCATATCTGAGTTAGTGTGTGGAAGTTATTAAACCAACCTGCTCCCTCTGTACAAACTACAAAAAAGAGCCATAAGATCAGTTTACAATGTGAGGTACAATGATCACACTAATTATCCACACTGACAGGATCAGACCTGGTCAAATTCAAAACTGCACAAATCATTTACAAAGCAAAAAATAATCTTCTGGGCATAATTCAAAATGTGTTTCATGAGAGGGAGAGTGATAAAAGTATCATGTGAGAGGAAAACTCAAATCACAACAAAGTGTCAGAACCACTGTCAATAGTGTGTGTGTGTGTGTGTGTGTGTGTGTTTGCAGAATGGTTTAGATGAAGGGATTAAACTAAGTGTTAATCAATTCATAAGGAAGTTTATAAAAGGAGTGTTTGAAATGGAGGAGGAAGAGGAGGAGGAGAATGACTACACTGATGAGATGATTGTGGGGAAGAGGGGATTCACAGTGTGTATTTGTGCTGTCGGAGGGTTGCACTAGATAAGCTTTGCTTCTTCCATCCCCTGTTCAAACTGTGTTGTTGTTGTTCGTTTGTTTGTTTGTGGTTGTTACGTTGTTTGTTATCAGTGGTGTCCTGTGGATTTGTTATGTTGTGTGTGTTGTATTATTTTGTTTGCTTTGAAATGAATGAATGAAATACACTAAAGTAGCCTATCTGTAAAATTGGACAGGACTCTTATTTTGAAATGGTCTGCTCACAGAACAGACCGGGACGGACCGGGACGGACCGGGACCGACCGGGTCTAAACTGACCTGGTTCATTCCCGCGTTGACGAACAGCAGGCTGCGGTCTCCTCTGGGCCGGACAGGGGAGGACGGGACCAGCCGGTGTCCGTGTCTCTGCCGGAAGAAGTCCAGGAAGGTGCTGCGGACCCGGGCGGCGGGAAGCTCCGGAGGAGGAGAGCCGCTGAAGGAGCGAGCTGAGCCGGCAGAGAAACGGCCCGGCGGCCCGCTGAGCGGCCGGAGCCTCCGGCGGAGCAGCGACAACATCCGGGGGACAAAGTCTCAGACAGAACCGGAGACAGGACCGGGGACGGGGACCCGAACCATGGTGACGGTCACACAGGTGACAGCTTGTTATGATGCGCATGCGCACTCTGAGCCGCTTCTTCTTCTCCTGTGTGATGCGAGCAGTGTCGGCTCTGCCGCCCCCTGCTGTTCACACTGCGCAGCCTCCATCTGCAGCGTCATCACGTCGTCATCTGCATCACGTGATTTGTGATGAACAACACAGAGTATTTATTTATTTATTTATTTATTTATTTATTTATGTCATGAATGATTTTGAGGGGTTTAGTGGAAACTGAGTATGTCAATACTGAAATGAGGGAAACTCTGGGTTTTCAGCTCCAGACAGAGAGATAAGTCAAACTCTGAGTCAATCACCATGGCAACTGACTCTGTGAACCTAACCTGCTCGCTGGCAGGTTTTCTATAAGAAACCCTGAGTTCACCCTGTCTCCTCCCTACTGCTGAGCCTGAAGCAAGCTGGCAGACACACATGGGCTGTTCGTATGTAGGCAGAATTAATTCACAATGCTTTACGCTGGGAGAGGATCTTCACACCCCGTCTAGATGTGCTGTCTTTCCCCAATGAATATGTGTTTGAACGTACTGTTTTTCATTAGACTCAATCGTTTACTGGCCACACATATCAAATCTGACACACTGCAGACGTGCGCTCTCATCAGAGCAAATGTTTTTTGTGAACGGTAGCTTTTTATATGATATTGATGATGATTTGTGGCCTCTGCCTTCTTTCTGTTGGCTGAGTAGAAGTCAAATGTTACTCAGCAGGATATTAGGCAAGAGGACACACAAGCTGAAACAGTATTTTTGGGGGGTTTAAATTAGTAGTGACCTACAGTACATAATGACATAGCCACTGAATGACAGGTTATTGAATTGAATTCCCCAATCAACCACGTGACCGGGTTGCTGCCTGCTGATTGGCTGACTCCTCAGTTTTAAACTCCACCTGATGCCAGCCTTCGGCCTCTCACTCTCCCCATTCCCATCATGACAGCAGCTTGTATTCTGTGTTAGTGATCTTGTGTGTTATAGTAGCATTTCTGATTTAGAGCATCGTCTGGTAGAAGCTATTAGCTGGAACTCTCGTTTTGTGTGTAAAAGCTACCTGTGACTTTGATTAGGACAACTTATTGTAACCATTGTAAATTTTGTAACTAATCTTGCTTAATTCTGTAGCAGTCCTAAAGTAGGAGGGAGAAGCCATTTTTGTTGATCCCTTTTTCTCCTGTTTATTTCAGTTGGGAGTTAGGTAAGTTTGATTGTCTTTTGTTTCTGCATTTACGTTCTGACAGGTAAGGTAGGGATCTGGATTTATAATTTATAGGATCAGATTCAACCCTGAACTTACCCTGCTCCGGAGCAGGATAGCCGTTCAGAGTAAGTTACCATGGTGATCTACCCCGATAAGAACTGAACCGGCTTCGTGAGACCGAAAACCCAGAGTTAACCCTGAAGTTACCTCGCTAAGACATTAATCCTGCTTCCTGATACAGGCCCCAGGGGCCTCATGTACAAAGGGTGCATACACACAAAAACTTGGCGTATGTCGTTTTCCATGGCAAAGTTCAAATCTGTCAAGAGTGAAATGACCGTGGAAATGTGCGCTGCCTCACGCCAACTTCATGGCTGGCCTACACACGTTTCTACAGCTGTTGATCCTTTGGCGACACTTAGAGGTGATGCTGGGAAACTGTTGTAATAAATACACGTGAAAACAATCAGTCCTCAGAGAGATGTGCACATCAGACACACATGAACAATTAACACACCTTTGATGTACTGGCATGTTTAAAGTTAAATTCAAAAGATTTATTTCAAACCAAACAATACCATACACACAACATTTATGCATGAACCTCTGTGAGCAGGCTGTTGTCTGACCCGTATGAGTTACACAAATGTATAGGTGTTTAACCACATGTGCTCCCACCACCCCTCAGAGAGAGCAGAGTCACCCACAATTGCGGCGACTCTCTGTTCAAACGGGGTGAGCTCCTCCTCTCCTGTCCCCCCGTCTGTTTTGTCCACACTGTGGTGGTGGACAGCCGTCCTCCGCTTCACGTCCACCTAACTGTCGGACCACTTCTTTTTTTAATTCTGCGTGTGTACGCTTTTCTGACCCCACAGCATTGACAGCCTCACACTCACTCCTCCTGCATTTAGTATTGATGCCGGAGGACAGCGTGCCAAAAAGTACATTTTTTCACGTCTCCACTTCAGTTAGTAGCGTCTCCACTTCAGTGAGTACAGTCTCCACTTCAGTGAGTACAGTCTCCACTTCAGTGAGTAGAGTCTCCACTTCAGTAAGTAGTGTCTCCATTTCAGTGAGTAGAGCCTCCACTTCAGTGAGTAGAGCCTCCACTTCAGTGAGTAGAGTCTCCACTTCAGTTAGTAGCGTCTCCACTTCAGTGAGTACAGTCTCCACTTCAGTGAGAAGAGTCTCCACTTCAGTAAGTAGTGTCTCCACTTCAGTGAGTAGAGCCTCCACTTCAGTGAGTAGCATCTCCATTTCAGTGAGTAGAGCCTCCACTTCAGTGAGTAGAGTCTCCACTTCAGTAAGTAGTGTCTCCACTTCAGTGAGTAGAGTCTCCACTTCAGTGAGTAGAGCCTCCACTTCAGTAAGTAGAGCCTCCACTTCAGTGAGTAGAGTCTCCACTTCAGTAAGTAGTGTCTCCACTTCAGTGAGTAGAGTCTCCACTTCAGTGAGTAGCATCTCCATTTCAGTGAGTAGCGTCTCCACTTCAGTGAGTAGAGCCTCCACTTCAGTGAGTAGAGTCTCCACTTCAGTGAGTAGAGTCTCCACTTCAGTAAGTAGCGTCTCCACTTCAGTGAGTAGCATCTCCACTTCAGTAAGTAGTGTCTCCACTTCAGTGAGTAGAGTCTCCACTTCAGTGAGTAGAGTCTCCACTTCAGTGAGTAGCGTCTCCACTTCAGTGAGTAGAGCCTCCACTTCAGTGAGTACAGTCTCCACTTCAGTGAGTACAGTCTCCACTTCAGTGAGTAGAGTCTCCACTTCAGTAAGTAGCGTCTCCACTTCAGTGAGTAGCATCTCCACTTCAGTAAGTAGTGTCTCCACTTCAGTGAGTAGAGTCTCCACTTCAGTGAGTAGAGTCTCCACTTCAGTGAGTAGCGTCTCCACTTCAGTGAGTAGAGCCTCCACTTCAGTGAGTACAGTCTCCACTTCAGTGAGTAGAGTCTCCACTTCAGTGAGTAGAGTCTCCACTTCAGTAAGTAGTGTCTCCACTTCAGTGAGTAGAGTCTCCACTTCAGTAAGTAGCGTCTCCACTTCAGTGAGTAGAGTCTCCACTTCAGTGAGTAGAGTCTCCACTTCAGTGAGTAGCGTCTCCACTTCAGTGAGTAGAGTCTCCACTTCAGTGAGTAGCATCTCCATTTCAGTGAGTAGAGCCTCCACTTCAGTGAGTAGAGCCTCCACTTCAGTGAGTAGCATCTCCATTTCAGTGAGTAGCGTCTCCACTTCAGTGAGTAGAGCCTCCACTTCAGTGAGTAGAGTCTCCACTTCAGTGAGTAGAGTCTCCACTTCAGTAAGTAGCGTCTCCACTTCAGTGAGTAGCATCTCCACTTCAGTAAGTAGTGTCTCCACTTCAGTGAGTAGAGTCTCCACTTCAGTGAGTAGAGTCTCCACTTCAGTGAGTAGCGTCTCCACTTCAGTGAGTAGAGCCTCCACTTCAGTGAGTACAGTCTCCACTTCAGTGAGTACAGTCTCCACTTCAGTGAGTAGAGTCTCCACTTCAGTAAGTAGCGTCTCCACTTCAGTGAGTAGCATCTCCACTTCAGTAAGTAGTGTCTCCACTTCAGTGAGTAGAGTCTCCACTTCAGTGAGTAGAGCCTCCACTTCAGTGAGTAGAGTCTCCACTTCAGTGAGTAGCGTCTCCACTTCAGTGAGTAGAGTCTCCACTTCAGTGAGTACAGTCTCCACTTCAGTGAGTAGAGTCTCCACTTCAGTAAGTAGCGTCTCCACTTCAGTGAGTAGAGTCTCCACTTCAGTGAGTAGAGTCTCCACTTCAGTAAGTAGCGTCTCCACTTCAGTGAGTAGAGTCTCCACTTCAGTGAGTAGAGTCTCCACTTCAGTGAGTAGCGTCTCCACTTCAGTGAGTAGAGTCTCCACTTCAGTGAGTAGAGTCTCCACTTCAGTGAGTACAGTCTCCACTTCAGTGAGTAGAGTCTCCACTTCAGTAAGTAGCGTCTCCACTTCAGTGAGTAGAGTCTCCACTTCAGTGAGTAGAGTCTCCACTTCAGTAAGTAGCGTCTCCACTGCAGTGAGTACAGTCTCCACTTCAGTGAGTAGAGTCTCCACTTCAGTGAGTAGAGCCTCCACTTCAGTGAGTAGAGTCTCCACTTCAGTAAGTAGTGTCTCCACTTCAGTGAGTAGAGTCTCCACTTCAGTGAGTAGAGTCTCCACTTCAGTGAGTAGCGTCTCCACTTCAGTGAGTAGAGTCTCCACTTCAGTGAGTAGAGTCTCCACTTCAGTGAGTAGCGTCTCCACTTCAGTGAGTAGCGTCTCCACTTCAGTGAGTACAGTCTCCACTTCAGTGAGTACAGTCTCCACTTCAGTGAGTAGAGTCTCCACTTCAGTGAGTAGAGTCTCCACTTCAGTGAGTAGAGTCTCCACTTCAGTGAGTAGCGTCTCCACTTCAGTGAGTAGAGTCTCCACTTCAGTGAGTAGAGTCTCCACTTCAGTGAGTAGAGTCTCCACTTCAGTAAGTAGCGTCTCCACTTCAGTGAGTAGAGTCTCCACTTCAGTGAGTAGAGTCTCCACTTCAGTGAGTACAGTCTCCACTTCAGTGAGTAGAGTCTCCACTTCAGTGAGTAGCATCTCCATTTCAGTGAGTAGAGCCTCCACTTCAGTAAGTAGAGCCTCCACTTCAGTGAGTACAGTCTCCACTTCAGTGAGTAGAGTCTCCACTTCAGTGAGTAGAGTCTCCACTTCAGTAAGTAGTGTCTCCACTTCAGTGAGTAGAGTCTCCACTTCAGTGAGTAGAGTCTCCACTTCAGTGAGTAGAGTCTCCACTTCAGTGAGTACAGTCTCCACTTCAGTGAGTAGAGTCTCCACTTCAGTAAGTAGAGCCTCCACTTCAGTGAGTACAGTCTCCACTTCAGTGAGTAGAGTCTCCACTTCAGTAAGTAGTGTCTCCACTTCAGTAAGTAGTGTCTCCACTTCAGTGAGTAGAGTCTCCACTTCAGTGAGTAGCATCTCCACTTCAGTGAGTAGAGTCTCCACTTCAGTAAGTAGTGTCTCCACTTCAGTGAGTAGAGTCTCCACTTCAGTAAGTAGCGTCTCCACTTCAGTGAGTAGAGTCTCCACTTCAGTGAGTAGAGTCTCCACTTCAGTAAGTAGCGTCTCCACTTCAGTGAGTAGAGTCTCCACTTCAGTGAGTAGAGTCTCCACTTCAGTAAGTAGCGTCTCCACTTCAGTGAGTAGAGTCTCCACTTCAGTGAGTAGAGTCTCCACTTCAGTAAGTAGCGTCTCCACTTCAGTGAGTAGAGTCTCCACTTCAGTGAGTAGCGTCTCCACTTCAGTGAGTAGAGTCTCCACTTCAGTAAGTAGCGTCTCCACTTCAGTGAGTAGAGTCTCCACTTCAGTGAGTAGAGTCTCCACTTCAGTAAGTAGCGTCTCCACTTCAGTGAGTACAGTCTCCACTTCAGTGAGTAGAGTCTCCACTTCAGTGAGTAGAGTCTCCACTTCAGTAAGTAGCGTCTCCACTTCAGTGAGTAGAGTCTCCACTTCAGTAAGTAGCGTCTCCACTTCAGTGAGTAGAGTCTCCACTTCAGTGAGTAGAGTCTCCACTTCAGTAAGTAGCGTCTCCACTTCAGTGAGTAGAGTCTCCACTTCAGTGAGTACAGTCTCCACTTCAGTGAGTAGAGTCTCCACTTCAGTGAGTAGAGTCTCCACTTCAGTAAGTAGTGTCTCCACTTCAGTGAGTAGAGTCTCCACTTCAGTGAGTAGAGCCTCCACTTCAGTAAGTAGTGTCTCCACTTCAGTGAGTAGAGTCTCCACTTCAGTGAGTAGCATCTCCACTTCAGTGAGTAGAGTCTCCACTTCAGTAAGTAGTGTCTCCACTTCAGTGAGTAGAGTCTCCACTTCAGTAAGTAGCGTCTCCACTTCAGTGAGTAGAGTCTCCACTTCAGTGAGTAGAGTCTCCACTTCAGTAAGTAGCGTCTCCACTTCAGTGAGTAGAGTCTCCACTTCAGTGAGTAGAGTCTCCACTTCAGTAAGTAGCGTCTCCACTTCAGTGAGTAGAGTCTCCACTTCAGTGAGTAGAGTCTCCACTTCAGTGAGTAGAGTCTCCACTTCAGTAAGTAGCGTCTCCACTTCAGTGAGTAGAGTCTCCACTTCAGTGAGTAGAGCCTCCACTTCAGTGAGTAGAGTCTCCACTTCAGTGAGTAGAGCCTCCACTTCAGTGAGTAGAGTCTCCACTTCAGTGAGTAGAGCCTCCACTTCAGTGAGTACAGTCTCCACTTCAGTGAGTAGCGTCTCCACTTCAGTGAGTACAGTCTCCACTTCAGTGAGTAGAGCCTCCACTTCAGTGAGTAGAGTCTCCACTTCAGTGAGTAGAGCCTCCACTTCAGTGAGTAGAGTCTCCACTTCAGTGAGTAGCGCCTCCACTTCAGTGAGTAGAGTCTCCACTTCAGTGAGTAGCGTCTCCACTTCAGTGAGTACAGTCTCCACTTCAGTGAGTAGAGCCTCCACTTCAGTGAGTAGAGTCTCCACTTCAGTGAGTAGAGCCTCCACTTCAGTGAGTAGAGTCTCCACTTCAGTGAGTAGCGCCTCCACTTCAGTGAGTAGCGCCTCCACTACAGTGAGTAGCGCCTCCACTTCAGTGAGTACAGTCTCCACTTCAGTGAGTAGCGTCTCCACTTCAGTGAGTACAGTCTCCACTTCAGTGAGTAGAGCCTCCACTTCAGTGAGTAGAGTCTCCACTTCAGTGAGTAGAGTCTCCACTTCAGTAAGTAGCGTCTCCACTTCAGTGAGTACAGTCTCCACTTCAGTGAGTAGAGCCTCCACTTCAGTGAGTAGAGTCTCCACTTCAGTAAGTAGCGTCTCCACTTCAGTGAGTAGAGTCTCCACTTCAGTGAGTAGAGCCTCCACTTCAGTGAGTAGAGTCTCCACTTCAGTGAGTAGAGTCTCCACTTCAGTGAGTACAGTCTCCACTTCAGTGAGTAGAGCCTCCACTTCAGTAAGTAGCGTCTCCACTTCAGTGAGTAGAGCCTCCACTTCAGTGAGTAGAGTCTCCACTTCAGTAAGTAGCGTCTCCACTTCAGTGAGTAGAGTCTCCACTTCAGTGAGTAGAGCCTCCACTTCAGTGTGTAGAGTCTCCACTTCAGTGAGTAGAGTCTCCACTTCAGTGAGTAGAGCCTCCACTTCAGTGAGTACAGTCTCCACTTCAGTGAGTAGAGTCTCCACTTCAGTAAGTAGCGTCTCCACTTCAGTGAGTAGCGCCTCCACTTCAGTGAGTAGAGTCTCCACTTCAGTGAGTAGAGTCTCCACTTCAGTGAGTACAGTCTCCACTTCAGTGAGTAGAGTCTCCACTTCAGTGAGTAAAGCCTCCACTTCAGTGAGTAGAGTCTCCACTTCAGTGAGTAAAGCCTCCACTTCAGTGAGTAGAGTCTCCACTTCAGTAAGTAGCGTCTCCACTTCAGTGAGTAGCGCCTCCACTTCAGTGAGTAGAGTCTCCACTTCAGTGAGTAGAGTCTCCACTTCAGTGAGTACAGTCTCCACTTCAGTGAGTAGAGTCTCCACTTCAGTGAGTACAGTCTCCACTTCAGTGAGTAGCGCCTCCACTTCAGTGAGTAGAGTCTCCACTTCAGTGAGTAGAGTCTCCACTTCAGTGAGTAGCGTCTCCACTTCAGTGAGTAGAGTCTCCACTTCAGTGAGTAAAGCCTCCACTTCAGTAAGTAGTGTCTCCACTTCAGTGAGTAGAGTCTCCACTTCAGTGAGTAGAGTCTCCACTTCAGTAAGTAGCGTCTCCACTTCAGTGAGTACAGTCTCCACTTCAGTGAGTAGAGCCTCCACTTCAGTGAGTAGAGTCTCCACTTCAGTGAGTAGAGTCTCCACTTTAGTGAGTAGAGCCTCCACTTCAGTAAGTAACGTCTCCACTTCAGTGAGTAGAGCCTCCACTTCAGTAAGTAGCGTCTCCACTTCAGTGAGTAGTGTCTCCACTTCAGTGAGTAGCGTCTCCACTTCAGTAAGTAGCGTCTCCACTTCAGTGAGTACAGTCTCCACTTCAGTGAGTAGAGTCTCCACTTCAGTGAGTAGCGTCTCCACTTCAGTAAGTAGCGTCTCCACTTCAGTGAGTACAGTCTCCACTTCAGTGAGTAGCGTCTCCACTTCAGTGAGTAGAGTCTCCACTTCAGTGAGTAGCGTCTCCACTTCAGTGAGTAGAGTCTCCACTTCAGTGAGTAGCGTCTCCACTTCAGTGAGTAGCATCTTCACGTCAGTGAGTACAGTCTCCACTTCAGTGAGTAGAGTCTCCACTTCAGTGAGTAGCGTCTCCACTTCAGTGAGTAGAGTCTCCACTTCAGTGAGTAGATCCTCCACTTCAGTGAGTAGAGCCTCCACTTCAGTGAGTAGATCCTCCACTTCAGTGAGTAGATCCTCCACTTCAGTGAGTAGAGTCTCCACTTCAGTGAGTACAGTCTCCACTTCAGTGAGTACAGTCTCCACTTCAGTGAGTAGATCCTCCACTTCAGTGAGTAGAGCCTCCACTTCAGTGAGTACAGTCTCCACTTCAGTGAGTACAGTCTCCACTTCAGTGAGTAGATCCTCCACTTCAGTGAGTAGAGCCTCCACTTCAGTGAGTACAGTCTCCACTTCAGTGAGTAGAGCCTCCACTTCAGTGAGTAGAGTCTCCACTTCAGTGAGTAGAGTCTCCACTTCAGTGAGTAGAGCCTCCACTTCAGTGAGTAGAGTCTCCACTTCAGTGAGTAGAGTCTCCACTTCAGTGAGTAGAGCCTCCACTTCAGTGAGTACAGTCTCCACTTCAGTGAGTAGAGTCTCCACTTCAGTAAGTAGCGTCTCCACTTCAGTGAGTAGAGCCTCCACTTCAGTGAGTAGAGTCTCCACTTCAGTGAGTAGAGCCTCCACTTCAGTGAGTAGAGCCTCCACTTCAGTGAGTAGAGTCTCCACTTCAGTGAGTAGAGCCTCCACTTCAGTGAGTACAGTCTCCACTTCAGTGAGTAGAGTCTCCACTTCAGTGAGTACAGTCTCCACTTCAGTGAGTAGAGTCTCCACTTCACTGAGTAGCGTCTCCACTTCAGTGAGTAGAGTCTCCACTTCAGTGAGTAGAGCCTCCACTTCAGTGAGTAGAGTCTCCACTTCAGTGAGTAGAGTCTCCACTTCAGTGAGTAGAGCCTCCACTTCAGTGAGTAGAGTCTCCACTTCAGTGAGTAGAGCCTCCACTTCAGTGAGTACAGTCTCCACTTCAGTGAGTACAGTCTCCACTTCAGTGAGTAGAGTCTCCACTTCAGTGAGTACAGTCTCCACTTCAGTGAGTAGAGCCTCCACTTCAGTGAGTAGAGTCTCCACTTCAGTGAGTAGAGTCTCCACTTCAGTGAGTAGAGCCTCCACTTCAGTGAGTAGAGTCTCCACTTCAGTGAGTAGAGCCTCCACTTCAGTGAGTACAGTCTCCACTTCAGTGAGTACAGTCTCCACTTCAGTGAGTACAGTCTCCACTTCAGTGAGTACAGTCTCCACTTCAGTGAGTACAGTCTCCACTTCAGTGAGTACAGTCTCCACTTCAGTGAGTAGAGCCTCCACTTCAGTGAGTAGAGTCTCCACTTCAGTGAGTACAGTCTCCACTTCAGTGAGTAGATCCTCCACTTCAGTGAGTAGAGCCTCCACTTCAGTGAGTAGAGTCTCCACTTCAGTGAGTACAGTCTCCACTTCAGTGAGTACAGTCTCCACTTTAGTGAGTAGAGTCTCCACTTCAGTGAGTACAGTCTCCACTTCAGTGAGTAGAGTCTCCACTTTAGTGAGTAGAGCCTCCACTTCAGTGAGTAGAGTCTCCACTTCAGTGAGTAGAGCATCCACTTCAGTGAGTAGAGTCTCCACTTCAGTGAGTACAGTCTCCACTTCAGTGAGTACAGTCTCCACTTCAGTGAGTACAGTCTCCACTTCAGTGAGTACAGTCTCCACTTTAGTGAGTAGAGTCTCCACTTCAGTGAGTAGAGTCTCCACTTCAGTGAGTACAGTCTCCACTTCAGTGAAACTGACGTCTTGAAAGATTTAGAATATGACTTCATATAACAGGTCCCTGACTCTGTGACCACCATGAAACACAGCACATAGTAAGACCCTACTGACAAACCTGTTTTTACATTTCTCATCGTGCACGTTCTGCAGAAATTTCAGTTGGTAATACTGCTCTAACATTCACAGACATGAAGGGGTTTTTAATTCACTGAATCCATAGAAGAGAAATCGCTTTACAAATCTTAAATTCTCAATGACAACACATTAAATTATATTTATCTATAGAAAGGTCTATAATCCAGTTTATTTAGTCCAATAAATCAGTGACAACATCATTAAATATGACTGGTCCAGGTGTCTTCTGACACTTTGGGACTCATTACCAAACCCTTTTTTGTTTTAAACCAAACACCTTTTTTATGGTAACTCTTTTTTTGCTTTTTCATTTTAAGATGAAAAACAGAAGTCACAAGAGTTTTTTTCTTTGTTTTAAACCAAAAACAAGAAATCAGGTGATTTGTTTGTTCTTTGTTGCCAAACGAAAAAATAAAAATCCCATTATGTTTTTACTGATTCCCTTTTTCTGCTTCTCCTTTGCAACAGACACAGTGGACGGACAGGAAGAGGAAGTGAAGTGTGAACAAGTCAAAATAAAAGTCTGAATTTTAAAGTTATTTACTGCACAGTCAAAGGACAGGTCATGTGATACTATGAGCACAGATGACAGTATGAAGTCGGCCTCTGTGACCTGTTGTTAGAGAGGTTATTATAGTCCGGAGAAGGTCCAGACTTTTGAAGTTCTGTTCTGAGACACCCGAGTCCTTTTTAAAATGAACTGACAATGCGAACACAAAAAGGACTGAGTCCCTGTCTGTTAAGGCTGTTGTCATATTTAGTCCTTTTTAAATAAACTGAGCTCAGTCCTCTGAAAGTGCACCAAAAAGTGGAGCAACAGAAAATGGTCTCAGTCCTCTCTCTGTTCACACTATATGTACTGACACAGTTTAGTGTTTCCTGTGACGTGTCTCTGCAGTGAGGTGAGGAGTGCTTTGTGTTCACAGGTCACAGGTTCAGAGAACTGAACTCAGAACACGTCCCGAGGTGGTCTGAGTTCAGTTCTCTTCAGAGGGGTCTGAGTTCTCTTGGAGTGTTCACATATGTGCAAAAAATGCTGAGTCACCGCTCTGAGCTGGTTCAGAGGGCTGAAAAGGTCAAAGTGTGCAAACAGCCTAAAATAAATTAATTTAATGATCTGGGTCGTCGGGTCATTGCTGACACTTTTTAGCAGGTCAGATATGATTCAAAGTGACTCCCTACGTTTCCTCTGAAGCTGTGATAAAGTCAGATTATGTGTCTGTTCCTGGATTATTCTGTAAATTATTTATACTCTGTGAGTGTGTATAGATAACCTGGAAATCCAGATGCCCCGCCCCTAGCAAATTCAAATTTGCAACACTGTAACATGATGAGGACAGTGCTGCGCTGTTGGAGTTGAAAAGTAAACAGCCAAGATGGCAGCTGCCGAAGGACTGCATCCATTCAATTTAGCTTTGAAAGAAACACTAAGCCAGCTACACTTATCTTTCTCCTTGAGAGAGGAACAGAAGACTGCCCGCGAAGCCTTCACTTACAGGAAGGACGTTTTTGCCGTTTTGCCGACGGGATACGGCAAAAGCATAATATATCAGTTAGCTCCACTGGTCGGCAAACAAATGGGGCTTAGTGCAATGAATACGTCACCTATTTTTTTGCTCTGATTGGCCATCGTGCTATCCAATTGCATGTGGCAGCATTTAATTTGCCTCAGTTAGTGTATCGGTGAGGGCCAGACTCTAAATCTTTCTAGATTTGAGTACAACATGAGGTGCATGGAGTGCTGCTGGGTGTAGAAAAAGTGTGCTTCTGGTGCTCTTCGGTGTGGGGATCAAAAAAGTGATAGGAGGAAAATTCAAAAAACTGAGGCACTCAGGGAGTAGAAAAATAGAAAGCCTTTATTAAGTCATGGATTTGTTCTGATTAAAAATGTCGACATGTTTCGGCCGTGTGGGCCTTCATCAAGACAAATAAAGAGACTCTCCTTCAGGCAACCTCTTAACACTAGTAAACAGTCACATGATCAGCGTGGCCAGGTGGAATCTCTTCACCTGATTGGGGTGAGCAAACAGATCAATTAGGAGCAACAGAGAGAACACACATCATACCATCAAAACATCACTAGTAGGAGAGAAATATACAATAATAGCAAAAATAACAACAATAATACAAAATAGCAACGATTCTCAAAGATGGAAACATCTCTAAAGTTCTATTTTTTAAGTGTTTCAATGTTTTAAGTGTTTCAATTTTAAAGTAATATCTTCAAAGTGTATAAGGCATAAAAACACTGCCAGGCAGAAGAAAAAAAAAAAAAAAGTAAATAATTCATTGTTTTAATTTATATAAGTAAGATTTTTAAGATAGAAGATCTAACAATTATTTCTCAAGACTACGACTATGTTCTCAAAAACATCTTTGAACCTTTTCTAAATGACTTTAGAATGCAAATGATTTATTTAGTTGGAAAAAAAAAAGGGGGGGGGAATAAAGAAAAAATACACTGAAATTTGAAAGTGCACTGAGGGAAGACAACCCTCAAAAAATATATAATACCAAAAACAAAGAAAACAATATGCCTTATAATACAGGGAGCCCAAACACTTTACAAAAAGGGAGAAAAGTCCAGGGGTCCGTTTCACAAAAGTAGGATTCAGACATCCAGGATAAGTAAGTAAGCCTGGCTCAACCAATCCAAAACAACAGAGTTCAGGCTTAATTGGTTCCACAAACGCCAAGCCAGGATAAGTAGACACGGATTCATCAAGCCAGGTGAAACTAATCCTGGATAAGTTGCAGCACATGGCTCCTTAAATAGACCCTGTAATTGATCACAGATTCACTGATTCACCATGGCATCACGTGCAGCATACTTCTCCCCATCGGAGCAGGACATAATTATGGAGGCCTACGAAGAGGTAAAAGAACAAATTAAAAAGAAAGGAAACACTGCCACCGCCATCAAACAAAGAGAGAAAGCATGGCAAAGTATTGCAGACCGCCTGAATGCGTATGTATTGCACAAACACACACTCACTACCCTGCTGAATCCATCACAATTACAATCCAAATAGTTAATTAACATTCCCAAAAACGTAGTTATACTCTGATTATGAAACTGCGAGTGAAATGGACTGTAGATGTGAAATTATGTAAATGCAACTACATATTTGCTCCTCAGTTATTTCATTCACTATCTATGTGTGTGTGTGTGTTATTTATTTTGTCTTAATTAATTTATTATTCTTAGATTAAACATGACTGGGCCCAAACGAACTTGGCAACAAGTCAAGATCAAATATAAGAACATCCTGCAGAATGGTAAGTGACCTGACAAATACTATGCACGTGCGTACATTGTACCCAGAGGGTGCCTACTCACATATTGTCTGTACTTATAGCTGTTAAAAAAAAAACCCACAAGCAAGGCACGGGTGGTGGGTGACCACCAGCTGACCTCACCCCTGCAGAGGACAGAGCCCTGGAACTTAACAGAGGCAGGCCTGTGTTAGAGGGGATCCCTGGGGGGACAGACTCAAATATAAATCCCTCCCAGGAAGATGCCTCCCTCTTCATTAAAGGTACATTCTTCCATCTTTACATGGGACATAACCAACCATTCATATTGAATCCATTTGGACTATCTGACTCTGTTTTACCTTGCAGTATCTGGAAACACCATCTCACTGTTGGAGCCTCCAACAGTGGCGTCACCAATACCAGAGGATGATGATCCAGTGAGTCCTCCATCAAAGTCATACTGTGTAGCCTGGCATGTCTCATCTGCTTGCTTTAATATGAATCCCTTTTAAATGTGATAGGGTGAAGGCACCAGTGGAGCAGCAGGAGCAGCAGATGAAGTCGATGAGGAGACTGTGTCTCTTGATTCAAGAAGGTTTGAGGTATCATGTCAAATGAAAGTACTCATTCAGTCTACAATGGTGAGAAGTCATCATCATCTGGAGCCCACACAAAATGTCATTTCTGTAACAGGACCCAGATGCTCTACAGGATGAAAGCCAGCCTTGCAACATAGTGAGTATTTATGGAAGTACATTCCCATCATGCAAAATTCCTGCTGTGCTGATTATTATGTGTTTACAGAACTCACAAGCTATCAGACAGCTGTATGCCACACATCTGAAACGGCAAATACAACTGGCCGATATGGACATTGAATACAAAAGAAGACAGATGGCAGACCTCTCCGTGGAGTCCGAAATTAAAAGGAGGAAACTGAGGAAACTGAACCTTGAAATAAAAAAACTTGAGCGGGAGGTGAGTTTCACCTTCAGTGTACACTGTATGCTGACTGTAACACAGACAATCTATTAATTATTATTCTCCTTTCCTCACCCAGCTTCAAGAAGAAGAATCTTAAATAAAAGATCAAAAGACCTTCTGTGGTGTTTGCTTGTTTAATTTGTGCACAGTTAGGTGGGATTGCAGATTGTATTCCACAGTCTGACATAATGCCTAGTGTCATCTCTATGGTAGCCCCAAGTGCTTTGATTGGTTAGAAGTCACACACCAAAGACTGGCTGTATTAAGACAAAAAGAAATGCACATAATGTACCTGAAATGCTATTTCCCAGATATCAAAACACTTTATGGCAGAAGTTGAGCAGTGTGAAGGTCAAACAGGGAGCATTTTAATCAATTATCTATTCTTTAAGGCAATAGGTATCCTGATAATTACATAACCATTTGTAGCTTGTGAGAGTGCAAAGGTGTTCCTCATTAAATCTAGCGATCCAATAGCCTATATGAAGGCCCAAAATGGTGTGTTCCTTCCTGCTCAAACAATGGCGTGTCCATTCCTGCAAGAGGTTGTGGATGGAGAAGCTCTTGTGCTCAGGAGAGCCTTCAGGCGGGAGAGGGTCTTCAGGGACAGGGCGAACCCATTGGCCTTCCCTGATGACCACCTACACGAAAGATATAGGTTTTCTGCAGATGGCATCCGATATCTGTGCAGACTGCTGGGTCCCAGGATCCAACACCACACAGCACGGAGCCATGCGCTGAGTGTTGAGCAAATGGTGTGTGTGGCCTTGCGCTTCTTTGCAAGTGGGGGCTTCCTGTACTCAGTGGGGGATGCTGAAAACCTGGCCAAGGCCACAATTTGCCGTGTGGTGCGTAGTGTCTGTCTAGCCCTCAAATCACTATCAGGTGTCTTCATCTCCTTCCCTGGACACAGAAGACTCAGTGACATCAAAGAGGATTTTTATAGGATTGCAGGTAAGAGTACTGTAAGTACAAATTACAGGACAAGTGTTAAGTCATAGTAGGATACTTATTGCTTTGTGTTGCAGGTTTCCCCAATGTCATTGGTGCACTTGACTGCACCCATATCAGAATAAAATCCCCCTCAGGTGCCCATAAGGGAGATTTTGTGAACAGGAAATCCTTTCACAGCATTAATGTTCAGGTGAACATGACTTTATGACATTAATGAACATTGTACATTGCTTGTGATGTGCATTGAATGGTTTAATAGTCTACATCTTATAATTTCAGATGGTCTGCAATGCTGACTACCTGATCAGCAATGTTGTGGCAAAGTGGCCTGGCTCAGTCCATGACTCACGAATCTTTCGGTCCTCTGCAGTCTATCGGCGCCTGTCACAAGGTGAGCCACATGACCTCAATTAATAACCACTTTTAAAATCAAGGCTATGTCAAGAATGTCCCTCTATTGATAAGGCTGTGATGATGACATTTTGTATTCACAGGTGAATTCTCTGGTGTGCTGCTGGGGGACAGAGGCTATGCCTGCGAGCCTTTTTGCCTCACACCCTACGCAGACCCTCAGGAAGCACAGCGGGCATATAACGATGCCAATGCCAGGACAAGGGCTCGGATCGAGATGACCTTTGGCCTCCTGAAGGCACGCTTCCAGTGTCTGCACCATCTGAGACAGAGCATGCGATATTACTGTGGCCTGTGCTGTCCTCCACAATGTGGCCTGCCTGAGGAAGGAGAGGGCCCCCAGAGTGCCATCAGATGTGGACTGGGACAATCCGGCCATCTTCCCGGGTGACGACAGTGGTCGGCTGATCAGGGACCAATACGTTTTGAATTATTTCAGTTAAAATGCATTCTGCACATTTAAGTTGAATATGGCCTGCAATAGCAGAGGAATTTGTGTTATTTTATATTAATTTGGCTTATTGTGCTGTGTACTGTGCGTATACAGGCCTGACATTTGTTCATTTGTTAAGTATGGATTTGTCCTGCATTTATTCCAGTGTGCAGACATGCAGGGTGTTTTATATACAGACCTTTGAGAATGTGTATTTATTCTTGTGATGAATAATATGCTTTGATTCAGTGCTTTCTATCTTGTAGAGCACTGTGTGACGTCACTTTTGAAAGGAACTGATGGATTACTTGCTTTGAATTATCCTATTCAATAAATGAACATCATGTCATCATGTTACTGAATGGTGTGTATTTTTTTAATCATTTATTTACAGTGTGTGTATACACACACACATATATATATATATATATATATATATATATATATATATATATATATATATATATATATATATATATATATATATGAGAGAGATAGTCTAACTAAATTTTCTACTAAAATCATTTATCTAAAATGACTGCAATTAATGATCACAAATGTTTAAATAATGACAGTGGGTCTCGTTGAATGTGATAAGAATGTGTAGTGTGAAGTGGAATAAATATTAGTTTCCATTTGTGGTAGCTGCTAACTGAGATAAGGGATGAGATTAAATAAATCCTGGAACTTAGCCTGGTCTGGAGCAGGCTAGCTCCACAGAATAAATCTCCATGGTAACTTATGTCAAAACATATCCCACTTCCCCCTATCCTGCTTTTGTGAAACTGGATCAAGGATAAGTTGATCCAGGATAACCAAGATATCCCGGCTTAATCCCTTATCCTGCTTTTGTGAAACAGGCCCCTGCTCTTATAGCTTGTTTGTGTTCAGCCAATCTTACCTTCAGTTTGCGTTTAGTTCTTCCAACATAAAAATGACCACATGGACACTCAGGCCTGTAAACTACAAAAGAGGTATTACAATTAATAAATGACTTGATATTATATTTACGTCCTGATGTAGCATCTGTGAAAAAGTTAGTTTTTGTCATATTACTGCAGTGATTGCAATTACCACACTTGTGGTTACCTGATCTAGTACTCAACCAGGTTTTCTGTTGTACAGGGGGAAGATGGCTCTTTACAAGCTTATCGTTAAGTGTTGGAGCTCTCCTGAAACTAATGGTTGGAGAATCTGGAAGTGCCTCTCTGAGTAAACTGTCACATTTCAATATGTCCCAGTTTTTTTTCAATAATTTGTTTAATTCCATTTGCTTCACTGCTATACTGTGTCACAAAATACACTTGATTAGAACTCTGTTGTTGCCTCTGTTTTTTAACCAGTAGCTGTTCTCTAGTGACACTTTTTACTTTATTGTATGCTGTATTTATAGTCTTGTGTTTATATCCGCTTTTCTTAAATCTTTGACTCATCTCATGAGCATTTCTTTCAAAATCATCTTCTGAGTCACAGATGCGTTTAAGTCGCTGAAACTGACCAAAAGGTATATTATCTATCAGCCAAGGTGGATGGAAACTATCTGCTTTAAGAATTGTATTGCGGTCTGTTGATTTTCTAAATATTAAGGTATGTAAATCCCCATTACCATCTTTAAAGATCTTTAGGTCTCTCCTGCTTGTGATGTTTTGATGGTATGACGTGTGTTCTCTCTGTTGCTCCTAATTGATCTGTTTGCTCACCCCAATCAGGTGAAGAGATTCCACCTGGCCACGCTGATCATGTGACTGTTTACCAGTGTTAAGAGGTTGCCTGAAGGAGAGTCTCTTTATTTGTCTTGATGAAGGCCCACACGGCCGAAACATGTCGACATTTTTAATCAGAACAAAGCCATGACTTAATAAAGGCTTTCTATTTTTTTTGAATTTTCCTCCTTTCTAGATTTGAGTCTGGATTTCCAGGCTAGTGTAAAGATCCACTGATCCAAAGAATCAAAAGAGTTTTTCATCAAAATGAATCTAAGTTTGAAATATGATCACATATTAACAGGATGAAAAGGAGTTGTGTTGATGTGTCAGACACTGTAATCCTCATGTGTCTGTCACAGCTGATTGAATGATTCATAACTGATTCTTATACAGTGATATTCAGACTGGTTTAAATTAATGATCTGATTGTATTTCCTGATCTTTGCTCAACAAGTTTTTGTGCGACAGGAATTAAAGGCCTGTCTCAAATACAGGCCTGTTGACTTCAGGGACTGAGGCTAATACTGTAATACCCTGGGGCTACTGATAGAAGTTTCACCACTTTATTAGGTACACCTGTTCAACTGCTTGTAAACACACATATCTAATCAGCCAATCAGGTGTCAGCAGCTCATTAACATTTAGTCATGTAGACATGGTGAAGACGAGCTGCTGAAGTTCAAACGGAGCATCAGAATGATGAAGAAAGGTGATTGAAGTGACTTTGAACGTGGCATGGTTGTTGGTGCCAGACGGGCTGGTCTGAGTATTTACTGGGATTTTCAGCACAACCATCTCTAGGGTTTACAGAGGATGGTCCCAAAAAGAGAAAATATCCAGTGAGCCAAAATGCCTTGTTGATGCCAGAGGTCAGAGGAGAATGGCCAGACTGGTTCAAGATGATAGAAAGGCAACAGGAAGTCAAATAAGCACTGGTTCCAACCAAGGTGTGCAGAAGAGCATCTCTGAAGCAACAACACCTTGTCCAACCTTGAAGCAGATGGGCTACAGCAGCAGAAGACCACACCAGGTGCCACTCCTGTCAGCTAACAACAGGAAACTGAGGCTACAATTCACCAAAACTGGACAATAGAAGATTGGAAAAACCACATTCAGATGGAAGCATGGATCCATCCTGCCTTGTATCAACGCTTCAGGCTGCTGCTGGTGGTGTAATGGTGTGGGGGAGATTTTCTTAGTACCAACTGAGCATGGTTTAAACACCACAGCCTACCTGAGTATTGTTGCTGAGCGTGTCCATCCCTTTATGACCACAGTGTACCCATCTTCTGATGGCTACTTCCAGCAGGATAACGCACCATGTCACAAAGCTCACATCATCTCAAACATGACAATGACTTCACTGTACTCCAATGGCCTCCACAGTCACCAGATCTCAGTCCAATAGAGCACCTTTGGGATGTGCTGGAACGGGAGATTCTCATCATGGACCAACTGTGTGATGTCATCATGTCAATATGGACCAACATCTCTGAGGAATGTTTCCAGCACCTTGTTGAGTCTGTGACACCAAGAATTAAAAAGGGATCCGACCTGTTACCAGCAAGGTGTACCTAATAAAGTGGCCACTGAGTGTATATGGAGAAATCTGGATCTGATGGACGCCTACACTGATCTTAACCTTTTGACATCAATACCACTGTATACGTCTTTAAAGTGATCGTCCATGAGGTCTTCCTCATTCTGTGTCCCCAAGGTGTATTCATGTCCTCACAGTCTGTCCCCAAGGCGTCTTTCAGCCCGTCCTACATCAGTGCAGTTAGATGTTGATGTCAGATGAAGTTCCACAGACGCTCTGATGTCATGTCCCTCCTGTTCTGACATCACAACACGTCTCTGTTCACAGCGTCCATGAGACACCTGAATGTACCCGAGAGCTTCTGTGACCACGTGTCCTCACTGTGTGTGTGTGTGTGTGTGTGTGTGTGTGTGTGTGTGTGTGTGTGTTGTGATTGAGGAACTTGCTGATATTTCCTCCCGTCCGTGGGTCCGTGAACACCTCAGCAGCGGTGGGCGTCGCGCGCTGATCAGACCTGATTAATGTCACCTGCGGGTGTGACGTCAGCGGCTCGTGAGCAGCGGACCGTACTGACCGAGTTTACCGTGAGTGTGAGCAGAGACACGGCGGCGGGATGCACAAAGGCCTCAAGAAGTACTTCGTCAACATGGACGAGTTCCTGAGCAGCCTCGGCCTCTACCGGAAGATGGTGGCGCGCGACGCGTCCAGTCTGTTCCGAGCCGTGTCGGAGCAGGTGAGTAGGGCGGGCCGACACCGGGGGGTCAGAGGGTAGGGGTCAGACATGTTTGTGCTGACTGACACGTGCTCCCAGGTGTGTGTGTGTGTGTGTGTGTGTGTGTGTTACAGTCAGAGTTAATCCGGTTTGGTGCGGTCTGACCTCTGTTGCCATGGACACAGTCCCATCTTGAGACGTGACGTTTAAAAACCAGACCAGACCCACTGAGTCTGTGATCTCCATCACCTCCACTTGTCACTTGTTGGTTTGAGGCGGAGCTTAATGGGGCGGAGCCTCTGTGTGAATGTAGAGTGGAGACGGGTGTAGGTCAGGGTCTGGGTCTGGGTCAGGGTGTAGGTCAGGGTGTAGGTCAGGGTTGGGGTCAGGGGGACCAGACGACCTGAAAAATTCAGGACAGTCCCAAAATCCAAGAAGTTGTCCCGAATCCTGAATCCTGCCCTAACTGTCCCAAAAATGACACTAGAGCAGAGTGTGGAGGAGTTATTGCCTGATAAAACATTAAAAACTGATCATGGTGGTTGAGTCACATTTTGCAGATCTGGAAAGTTATGGCATCAGTGAAGTCGTGGACTTTTGCTGTGTGTAGTGGAAATGTTTGTGTGCCTGCTGACGTCATGTTGCTCTGACATGTGGCGTTTGTTCACCATCATGTACGTTCCTTTATTTTCTCACTGCGTTCTGTCTCTTCATGTTTGTTTAAACAGAGTTTGAATCTGATTGGCTTGAAAAACACAGAGCAAGTGAGACAAAAAATGGGTCCTTGAAAGGACTCACCTGTCGTACGCAGCTGGTTGTACGCAGCTGGTTGTACGCAGCTGGTTGTACGCAGCTGGTTGTACGCAGCTGGTTGTGCGCAGCTGGTTGTGCGCAGCTGGCTGTGCGCAGCTGGTTGTGCGCAGCTGGCTGTGCGCAGCTGGCTGTGCGCAGCTGGTTGTGCGCAGCTGGTTGTGCGCAGCTGGTTGTGCACAGCTGGTTGTGCGCAGCTGGCTGTACGCAGCTGGTTGTACGCAGCTGGTTGTGCGCAGCTGGCTGTACGCAGCTGGTTGTACGCAGCTGGTTGTGCGCAGCTGGTTGTGCACAGCTGGTTGTGCACAGCTGGTTGTGCACAGCTGGTTGTGCGCAGCTGGCTGTGCGCAGCTGGTTGTGCGCAGCTGGTTGTACACAGCTGTTGGACTCACCTTTCAGACCACAGATTGTTCTAAATCTTAATTGTGTCTCTGAGTTTAAGGAGAACTGACAGGAAACAGGATGTGATGTAATAATCTGAACAACTAACGTGTGTGTGTGTGTGTGTGTGTGTGTGTAGTTGTATTACTCTCAGAACTACCATCAGAGGATCCGTCAGGACTGCGCCAACTTCATGAGAGCCAACAGATGCAACTTTGAACCAGTGAGTCACTGATCTGCATCTGTCCAATCTGCATTGATGTATCACAGCATCACAAATTGTCTCTCTGCGCTCTGTCTCTCCCTCCTCGTTTGCCAGCTCGCTGAAATTCTGTTTAAAATAAAGTTTGAATCTGATTTTTTTGAAAAACTTCTGGTAAGTAGGGCAAGGAAAAAAATCACTACGGGTCCTCAAAAAGTCCCGAAGAAAATGTGAGAAACTCTGTTAGGAGCTCCTGGTTCTGAGTTGGCTGCTAACAGCTGCTATTCTTCTTCTTTGAGTTAGCCGCTAACTGCTAACAGCAGAGTCCGTCACAGTGTCCGTCACAGCGTCCGTCACAGCGTCCGTCACAGAGTCCGTCACAGCTTCTGTCACAGCGTCCGTCACAGCTTCTGTCACAGCGTCCGTCACAGCGTCCGTCACAGAGTCCGTCACAGCGTCCGTCACAGCGTCCGTCACAGCTTCTGTCACAGCGTCCGTCACAGAGTCCGTCACAGAGTCCGTCACAGCGTCCGTCACAGCGTCCGTCACAGAGTCCGTCACAGAGTCCGTCACAGCGTCCGTCACAGCGTCCGTCACAGCGTCCGTCACAGCGTCTGTCACAGAGTCCGTCACAGCGTCCGTCACAGCGTCTGTCACAGCGTCTGTCACAGAGTCCGTCACAGGGTCTGTCACAGCGTCTGTCACAGAGTCTGTCACAGAGTCCGTCACAGGGTCTGTCACAGCGTCTGTCACAGCGTCCGTCACAGAGTCTGTCACAGAGTCCGTCACAGCGTCTGTCACAGCGTCCGTCACAGCGTCTGTCACAGAGTCCGTCACAGAGTCCGTCACAGATTCTGTCACAGCGTCCGTCACAGCGTCCGTCACAGAGTCTGTCACAGAGTCTGTCACAGAGTCTGTCACAGATTCTGTCACAGCGTCCGTCACAGCGTCTGTCACAGAGTCCGTCACAGGGTCTGTCACAGCGTCCGTCACAGAGTCCGTCACAGCGTCTGTCACAGAGTCTGTCACAGATTCTGTCACAGCGTCCGTCACAGCGTCTGTCACAGAGTCTGTCACAGAGTCCGTCACAGGGTCTGTCACAGCGTCCGTCACAGAGTCCGTCACAGCGTCCGTCACAGAGTCCGTCACAGATTCTGTCACAGAGTCTGTCACAGCGTCCGTCACAGCGTCCGTCACAGCGTCTGTCACAGGGTCTGTCACAGCGTCCGTCACAGAGTCCGTCACAGCGTCCGTCAGAGAGTCCGTCACAGATTCTGTCACAGAGTCTGTCACAGCGTCCGTCACAGCGTCCGTCACAGCGTCTGTCACAGAGTCCGTCACAGCGTCTGTCACAGAGTCTGTCACAGAGTCCGTCACAGCGTCTGTCACAGAGTCCGTCACAGAGTCCGTCACAGATTCTGTCACAGCGTCCGTCACAGCGTCTGTCACAGAGTCTGTCACAGAGTCCGTCACAGGGTCTGTCACAGAGTCCGTCACAGCGTCTGTCACAGAGTCCGTCACAGAGTCCGTCACAGATTCTGTCACAGCGTCCGTCACAGCGTCTGTCACAGAGTCTGTCACAGAGTCCGTCACAGGGTCTGTCACAGCATCCGTCACAGAGTCCGTCACAGCGTCCGTCACAGAGTCCGTCACAGATTCTGTCACAGCGTCCGTCACAGCGTCTGTCACAGAGTCCGTCACAGAGTCCGTCACAGAGTCCGTCACAGCGTCTGTCACAGCGTCTGTCACAGCGTCCGTCACAGAGTCTGTCACAGAGGGATTATAATGTGTCACTGATCATAGACTGGTCCTGACCAGGTGAGCTCTGCTGCATCAGTTACCATGGTAATCAGTCCAGGTGAGAGGAGACTGACGTGTCCTCAGGTTCAGGTGGTCTCAGCTCGTCTCTCTTCTCTTTCAGTTCGTTGAAGGTTCGTTTGAGAAATATCTGGAACGTCTGGAGGACCCCAAGGTGACGACCAGCCTTCACTACAGTGTGTGTGTGTGTGTGTGTGTGTGTGTGTGTGTGTGTGTGTGTGTGTGTGTGTGTGTGTGTGTAACAGTCTGTGACAATGTGTGACTCTGTGTGTCAGCAGTGTGTGACTGTGTGTGTATCAGTGTGTAACAGTGGTTGTGTGTTTCCAGGAGACGGTGGGCCAGGTGGAGATCAAGGCTCTGTCTCAGCTGTACAGGTGAAACAGGTTCACCTGCTGCCACCTGAAGATCAGTGTGACACAGTCACAACCAGCTGCTGACTATAGCTTCATGTTCAACACACACACACACACACACACACACACACACACACTGGGATCTTTGTTAATATCTGAGAGAAAGACATTTATTTATTTGTTTGTTTGTTTGTTTATTTTAGGCGTTGTTTCCTGATCTATCGTTACCCAGGGAAACCAGCCACAGTGATCTCAGAGGACGACTTTGTCGACAAGGTGAAGAAGTTCATGTTGTTGTTGTTTAATGTGGAGGTATAACTATTAAAGTACATACAGGTGACATACAGGTGACATACAGGTGACATACAGGTGACACACAGGAGACACACAGGTGACACACAGGAGACACACAGGTGACATACAGGTGACACACAGGTGACATACAGGTGACACACAGGTGACACACAGGAGACACAGGTGACACACAGGTGACACACAGGTAACATACAGGAGACACACAGGTGACATACAGGTGACATACAGGAGACACACAGGTGACACACAGGAGACACACAGGAGACACACAGGAGACATACAGGAGACACACAGGTGACATACAGGTGACACACAGGTGACACACAGGTGACACACAGGTGACACACAGGAGACACACAGGAGACACACAAGAGACATACAGGTGACACAGGAGACACACAGGAGACATACAGGTGACATATAGGTGACACACAGGTGACACACAGGTGACATACAGGTGACACACAGGTGGCATACAGGAGACACACAGATGACATACAGGTGACATACAGGAGACACACAGGTGACACACAGGTGACATACAGGAGACACACAGATGACATGCAGGTGACACACAGGAGGCAAACGGGAGATATATAGGAGACACACAGGTGACATACAGGAGACATACAGGAGACATACAGGTGACATACAGGTGACACACAGGAGACACACAGGTGACATACAGGTGACATACACCTGACACACAGGTGACACACAGGTGACACACAGGTGACACACAGGAGACACACAGGAGACATACAGGTGACACACAGGAGACACACAGGTGACATACAGGTGACATACAGGAGACACAGGTGACACACAGGAGACACACAGGTGACATACAGGTGACACACAGGAGACACACAGGAGACACACAGGTGACATACAGGAGACACACAGGAGACACACAGGAGGCATACAGGAGACATACAGGTGACATACAGGTGACATACAGGAGACACACAGGAGACACACAGGTGACACACAGGAGACACACAGGAGACATACAGGTGACACACAGGAGACACACAGGAGACACACAGGTGACATACAGGAGACACACAGGAGACACACAGGAGGCATACAGGTGACATACAGGAGACACACAGGAGACACACAGGAGGCATACAGGTGACATACAGGTGACATACAGGAGACACACAGGAGGCATACAGGAGACACACAGATGACATACAGGAGACATACAGGAGACACACAGGTGACATACAGGTGACACACAGGTGACACACAGATGACATACAGGTGACATACAGGTGACACACAGGTGACACACAGGTGACACACAGGAGACATACAGGAGACATACAGGTGACACACAGGTGACACACAGGTGACAAACAGGAGACACACAGGAGACATAGGAGACACACAGGAGACACACAGGTGACATACAGGAGACACACAGGAGACACACAGGAGGCATACAGGTGACATACAGGTGACATACAGGAGACACACAGGAGGCATACAGGAGACACACAGATGACATACAGGAGACATACAGGAGACACACAGGTGACATACAGGTGACATACAGGTGACACACAGATGACATACAGGTGACATACAGGTGACACACAGGTGACACACAGGAGATACAGGTGACACACAGGTGACACACAGGAGACATACAGGAGACATACAGGTGACACACAGGTGACAAACAGGAGACACACAGGAGACATATAGGAGACACACAGGTGACATACAGGAGACATATAGGAGACATATAGGAAACACACAGGAGACATACAGGTGACACACAGGTGACATACAGGAGACATATAGGAGACATATAGGAAACACACAGGAGACATACAGGTGACATACAGGTGACACACAGATGACATACAGGTGACATACAGGAGACACAGGTGACACACAGGAGACATACAGAAGACACACAGGAGGCACACAGAAGACATAGGAGACACACAGGTGACATACAGGTGACACACAGGAGACACACAGGTGACATACAGGTGACATACAGGAGACACACAGGTGACACACAGATGACATACAGGAGACATACAGGAGACACACAGGTGACATACAGGTGACACACAGGAGACACACAGGTGACATACAGGAGACACACACGAGATACACGAGACAAACAGGTGACACACAGGTGACACACAGGTGTCACACAGGTGACACACAGGAGACACACAGGTGACACACAGGTGACATACAGGAGACACACAGGTGACACACAGGTGACACACAGGAGACACACAGGTGACAAACAGGTGACAAACAGGAGACACACAGGTGACATACAGGTGACATACAGGAGACACACAGGTGACATACAGGTGACATACAGGAGACACACAGGAGACACACAGGTGACACACAGGTGACATACAGGAGTCACACAGGTGACACACAGGTGACATACAGGAGATATACAGGAGATATACAGGTGACATAAGGGTGACACAGGTGACCTACAGGTGGTACAGCAGGTCACGTGACAAAGTCAATCAGTACTGACAAAGTCGTTTGTGTTGCCCAGGTGACGCTGTGTTGCTCTATCAATGGTCACTATGACATTGTTTACCCGAGGAGTTACCCAGCCTCTGCTGCCCTCTGTCAGTGTGAGTACTGATCAGTGATTGGTGGATGATGGCTTTAAAGGAACAGTACAGTAAAGACTCATATGAGTGTGTGTATCTGTGTGTAATGTGCGTATGTGTCTGTAGCTCTTTTCTATGAGCTGCTCTACACTCATGTGTTTGGGTTTGAGGAGGCGGAGCTTTGTCAGGCCATGGAAGCCTTCAGGGTCGGAGGTCGTCGCTATAGAAACAGCCTCTCAGTGTGTAGCGATGTTGACCTGGGCTACGACGCTCCTGAGTACCCATGTCACAGGTGCACACACACACACACACACACACACACACACTAATGTTCAGGATGTTGTGATCGTAACAGTCACAGTCAACTTCACCACAGATGTAACTGTTTAAATGGGTCAGCTGTGATGTCATCGTAGAGCTGCATGCAGCATGTTGATTCTCTCTGTTGATCATCAGACGGCTGCACCGGCGGAGTCACAAAGTGAGAGTTGTTAGCGTCACACGGCTAACGTTAGCCAACAGTTATTACCACGTCTAACAAGGTCAAGACGTTTCAGTTAGGGCTGTAGTCAACCAAAGAAAATCTTGGTCGACTAAAGTCGCACATAATCTTCAACTAATCGATTAGTCGTGGGGAAAAAAATCTGCACGTTATTTTTACTTCTGCGGTGGTGTGTCTGTGTCACTCTGCAGTTACACCTCCAAAACTCTAGTCGGCAGTGGAGGACTGTGTTAAGAGCTGTAAAGTTTAGGTGATTCAAAACACACATTAAACACACATTAAACACATATTAAACACACAATCACACATTAAACACACATTAATCACACATTAATCACACATTAAACACATATTAAACACATAATCACACATTAAACACATATTAAACACACAAACACATTAAACACACAATCACACATCAAACACAGTAAACACACATTAAACACACGTCAAACACACGTTAAACACACATTAAACATGGCTTAATAGAGACAGTGTCAAACACAAATCAGCTTCACTACAACATTCACAGACAAACACTTGTCTTTATTTGGACATATTTCCCCCACAAATACAACATGCTAACATTATTAGCACAAGCCTATGGCATTTTACATTGTATAAATTAGCTTAGCGACGAGCGGAGATTTCCTCTGCTCATATGAAGCCAGTATAAATCCCTGAAGGATAAAAAACACACGACTTAAAATGCTATTTTAGTGGAGGCTTTACTGTCTTCACAATTTATTGTTTCTTATCTGTGAAATACAAGTAAATACAAGCGGCGTTTTGTTGGATTTTGGCTCACTCTATCACTCAGTGTTGACTATGTGAGAGCCTGGTCCTGCGCGTTCTTTAATGAAGAGAATAGAGAAGATATTCGGTCTCAATCAGTAGGTTTATTAAGCAGTAAAGGAATAAAGTTACAGAGCTCTGGGTCTGATCTTCACGTCCCTGACGAACAACAACAAAGTGTCAGTTCACGAAGTCTGACCTCTTGTCTCTCCCTGACCCAGTATATTTCAGCGTAACAGAGTGTCATTGTGCACGGACGTGGTTCAGTCTTCTCATTGGTTGCTCGCTGCCTGCTTCCTCATTCTCTTACACAGCTGCCTCGTGTTGATCTGAGTTGTTGGGGCTGACCTTCCTGTTTTGAGAAGACAAGAGCAACACCTCCCCAACCCCAATGGACAGAATTATCTGAATACAACACATTCTGTTCTTTCTGCCATGCATGGTCATAATTATCTATTCTAGCTGCATGTGATTATGTGAGCTCATCCGTGACAGCACTATACTTCTCCTTCTGTACTTCTCCACTCTGTAAAGCAAGCACATTTCAATCAGTTAAATCATCACAGTAGTTTTTAGAGTTGCCACCCGTCCCGTTTTTCCCAGAATTGTTCTCTTTTTTTATCAGCTGTCCCCGGGGAAAAAAAAATCTCTCCCGGGACACAATTTGTCCCGTTTTTTGGGGAAAATGCAGCAGCAGCAGGCCAAGGAGTCTGTCCAGAACGACGCATAGTGCGTCCAAATTCACACCTGTTCTTCTCTATGGTTTTTCTCCGCGACCGTGCGTCATAGCGAGAAGCCACGCATATCACGTGAAACAGCGGAATCGTAGCTTTCCGAATGTTTTCATAGCGAAAGAAAATGATAAAGTTACACTAAAATGATGTATAACAGAGCTTTCATACAGCTTTGCACACACATTACTCTTGGATGGATTAATTGCGAATGCAGCATCGCACAGAAATGCCACACATATCACATGAAAGTGCAGGAGCAGAGCTTTCCATTGATACCACACACATCATTGTACTGTCATCCTGTCACGCTATAAATCCAGATTAATTGTCTACAAAATAAAATCCTGACGAATTTCTTTACAATCCATTATACAGATCTTGTTATCAGTCACTTCATATAGTGAGGAATATCGTATCTTACCACGTCTTAGGCTTGTGTGTGTTTCTCCCTGTCTATCCACATTTGTAGTCCGGCTTTCAAGATGCAAATATCTCCATATTGTCCAGTTGACACTCCATCAAACTTTGTATGACAAGACCAGCCACTTCACCTTTGCGCACCCAGACAACTGCAGCCTAATTATGCATGCTGACAGGGCCGTAGTCACCATATACATTGAGGGGGACACGTGCCCCCCCCACCAATGCCCAATTTTTTTTTACTGCAATCAAAGTCAATCAATCAATCAATTTTATTTATAAGCCCAATATCACAAATCACAATTTGCCTCACAGGGCTTTACAGCATACGACATCCCTCTGTCCTTATGACCCTCACAGCTGATCAGGAAAAACTCCCCAAAAAACCCTTTAACGGGGGAAAAAAAACAGTAGAAACCTCAGGAAGAGCAACTGAGGAGGGATCCCTCTTCCAGGACGGACAGACGTGCAATAGATGTCGTACAGAACAGATCAGCATAATAAATTAACAGTAATCCGTATGACACAATGAGAGAGAGAGAGAGAGAGACAGAGAGAGAGAGAGAGAGAGAGAGAGATGCAGGTAATGACAGTAGCTTACAACAACATTATTGAAAGTAATAATATTATAGTTATAGTTCTGGCTACTGTGGTACAATATGTTGAAAGTATGTATTAATATCTGGCAGTATACATGTGTGACAATAATCATATGTGTATAATAACAGTAGAAGTATGACTAATGACTAATGATGGCAGCAGCAGCAGGAGGCATCTGGCAGGACCACGGCAGCAGCACAACCACACACGTCACACTGTCCAGGCACCGCTGTGATATGAGTTAATCTGAGAGACAGTGGAGCACAAAGGCTCCGGAGAAGAAGCCGAGTTAGTGACATCCAGAATGGCTGAGTTAGCAAGATGCAGTAATAGAATACGAGAGAGAGAGAGAGAGAGAGAAGGAGAGAGAGAGGGAGAGAGAGGGAGCCCGGTGTATTATAGGGGGTCCTCCGGCAGACTAGGCCTAAGTCAGCCTAACTAGGGGCTGGTACAGGGCAAGCCTGAGCCAGCCCTAACTATAAGCTTTATCAAAGAGGAAAGTCTTAAGTCTAGTCTTAAATGTGGAGACGGTGTCTGCCTCCCGGACCGTAACAGGAAGATGATTCCACAGGAGAGGAGCCTGATAGCTGAAGGCTCTGGCTCCTGATCTACTTTTGGAGACTTTAGGGACCACGAGTAACCCTGCGTTCTCAGAGCGCAGTGTTCTGGTGGGATAATATGGCACTATGAGCTCTCTAAGATATGATGGAGCTTGACCATTTAGAGCTTTATAAGTTAACAGTAGGATTTTAAATTCAATTCTGGATTTTACAGGGAGCCAGTGCAGAGAAGCTAAAACAGGAGAAATATGATCTCGTTTCTTAGTTCCTGTTAGTACACGTGCTGCTGCATTCTGAATTAGCTGGAGAGTTTTTAAGGACTTACTAGAGCTACCTGATAATAGCGAGTGGCAAATATTATCTTGGAGGACATCATTGCACTTGGTTGACTATTTTTTTATGATCTTAGATGTAAATATTGCATGTTTACATCTAAGATCATAGAAAAATAGTCAACCAAGTGCAATGATGGTTGGTTGGTTGACTATTTTTCTATGATCTTAGATGTAAATATTGCATGTTTCTTTCAGATAAAACACATTTTTGACTTGTGAATGAGTCAATGGAATTTCTTGCAATAATGAAAAAATACTGGCAATCATGTCCGCCTGGCACAAACCACATGTTTTGGACAGCTGTGAAGTGACAGAATGTCCCAGCATCATGGTTCTTATATTGCCAGATTCCAGAGAGTCTCCCCTCTTCATATATGGCAGATTATGTCAACTTCCAACTTGCTATGGTGAGATACATGTAAAAATGTAAGAATTTAGTAACACGGATTTGTTTTTTTCATTGATATAAAAATTAATATAAAATACAGGCACATGGAAGGACATGAAATGATGGCAAATCTGGTCTCCTATGTCTGAATTTCATGTTCATTGGTCAGTCTGAACTGGTAATAATGGCCGAGTCCTCCGCCTCAAACACTTGGTCGAGTGTCCCTTTTTTTCACAAATCCAAGGTGGCAACCCTAGTAGTTTTCCATTATATATGTCACACAGTTCATGTCTTAAATGTGTAAGCAACACACCTATATTCCATTAGTTTCCACTGAGGGAAATGGTGTCAGCTTACAGAAACAGACAGGAGGTCTGCGTCACTGTGACGCTGAGCGTGAGGGTGGGCGAGCTCAACGTTGTGTAAACAACAGGGGTGTTTTGAAAACACCCCCATTTTCACAGGTAACTTAGCCTGTCTCCCCCACCGCAGGAAATAATGGATTAATCCTGGAAAGCTGTTGATGGAAAGTAACACAGCGATTATTCGACCAATGAGAATTTGGTCGGACGAGAGCATAGTGACCAAATAATTGACCAAATAATCGAATAGTCGACCAGGAGACTACAGCCCTAGTTTCAGAGTTGGTGCGAGTTTGTTGGGACCGTGTTGAAGCTGATGATGTTATGATGATGTAATGTAAATGACATCATGCTGAACATGTTATCACAGACGTGTCACATGAACCACCAACTGCTGCACCATAATGTCATGTCGTACTCAGGTGTGTTTTGTCCTACAGGGAGGAGTCAGAGCCGGGTGGAGCTGCTGAGGAGAAACGAGCTGTGGTCGACGACGTCAAGGTGGGGGTGGTGGTGGGGGGCAGTAATGTGTCAGACACACCACTGTCATGTGTGCTGTCATGTGTGCTGTCATGTGTCAGACACACCGCTGTCATGTGTGCTGTCATGTGTGCTGTCATGTGTCAGACACACCGCTGTCATGTGTGCTGTCATGTGTGCTGTCATGTGTCAGACACACCGCTGTCATGTGTGCTGTCATGTGTGCCGTCATGTGTCAGACACACCACTGTCATGTGTGCTGTCATGTGTGCTGTCATGTGTCAGACACACGCTGTCATGTGTGCTGTCATGTGTGCTGTCATGTATCAGACACACGCTGTCATGTGTGCTGTCATGTGTCAGACACAGAACATGCAACAAGTGAATCTTTCATCACAGCCAACATGTCACGTGCACACAGCCAACATGTCACGTGCACACGCTTGGAACACGTGCACAATTTTAATTTCAGTCTGTAACAAATTGAGATGATATTTAAAAATGTAACTTTGTATGTTTCTCTCTAATCCTGACCTGTTGTGTTTTTATTGGTCAGCCTCCTGCAGAAGCCCCTCCCCCCTCCAGACTGTCTCTTCCTTTTAAGGTGATGAAGTCTCTAGACGGAGACGTGTACAGAAACCTGGAGTTTGACGTGTGGCAGGACACCTGTAAAGGTAACACACACACACACACACACACACACACACACACACATCCGTCACTTTCAAATAAAACAACCTATCAACGTGTTTTTATCATGAGCCAACATTTAGTCATGTGGTCAGCTGATTGGTTGAGCCTCGTCACTGTGAGGTCACCACTTAGAGAATCTGGCCTCTAGTTTCGCAGACCTGGCTTCACCAACTGGGTGTGGCCAGGCGGATTTTTCAAGTTTGGCACACCGTGCGCGCTGGCACAGCTACTCCTCTTTCCCACCTCCGTCCCTCCTACCGGTGCAAGTCGGAAAGAAGGAGGAGAGAAGGCGTGGAGTGGGTTTTACACCTATCACACCAATCAAATGAGCCCCTCTCCTCACCCTTAAATGTGCCGCGCGAAGGCGTAATGAGAGTTTACTGAATTCACTATGGCAGAAGAGAACAGCAGCGTCAGACAGCCAAACTCCTCCCAGGAGGAAACTTATGTTTTGGTCCGGGAGGTCCAAGCTCACAGTGTCTGAATATACAGAACTGCAAGCAGACCTCCACGGGCTGATGATGCAAAGGTAGCCTGGGAGGAGGTCACCACAATTGTAAATCAATGTTGTGTTTCTCTCGTGTGTGCACGCTCTCTCTTTCTCTCTCACAGTCTCACTCTGTTTCTTTTCTCTTGACTTTTCTAAGATGACAGATGCTGAATATATACTCCCTATCTGATGCTGTGGCTGTGTGTGTTTGGCTGAGAGGGATGTGAACTCATTAGTTTGCAGGCTGTGTTAATCAAATCAGGTTGGGTTTCCATTACACGTGCCAAATGTGCCAAACGGTGCCAGTCCCCTTTGATCTGACATCAGATGTGACGGGACAGTCGATATAGAGATACATTTATGTGCTGATTGCAGATAGTTGCATTGAATAGTGGTTTTGTGGCTATTTATTGCATTGTTAATGTGCCTGATATTCTGGAAACCTGCCTGTGAGGTTTTGGTGACGTGTGCGCACTGTCCGCCGGTCAGCCAAACTTCAGCTTACACTGGCCGCGCTCCCCCTGCGCTGACAGTAGACCTGGTTTCAGATGGCGAGCTTTTAGCGCACCTTCGGCGAAGCCTTTCGGCACGAGACTGTCACTGGGCCAAGCTGGATCTGTCGACACCTCCCCCTGCTGCGCCGCCACACCCATCTCAGCGCACCTCGGTCTGCCAAACTACCAAACTGAGCGCGCCTCGGGTTGCGCTGCTCGAAACTAGCTCTGCGTGGGCTTCGCCACCCTGTGCCACCCTGCGTCACCCTGTGCCACCCTGTGCCACCCTGTGCCACCCTGCGCCACCCTCCGCCACCCTCCGCCACCCTCCGCCACCCTCTGCCACCCTCTGCCACCCTCTGCCACCCTGCGCCACCCTCCGCCACCCTCCGCCACCCCGGCCACCCTGCGCCACTCTCTGCCACCCTGTGCCACCCTGCGCCACCCTGCGCCACCCTGCGCCACCCTCTGCCACCCTGCGCCACCCTGTGCCACCCTGTGCCACCCTGCGCCACCCTGCGCCACCCTCTGCCACCCTCTGCCACCCTCTGCCACCCTGCGCCACCCTGCGCCACCCTGCGCCACCCTGCGCCACCCTGTGCCACCCTGCGCCACCCTCTGCCACCCTGCGCCACCCTGTGCCACCCTGTGCCACCCTGCGCCACCCTCTGCCACCCTCTGCCACCCTGCGCCACCCTGTGCCGCCCTGCGCCGCGCCGGGAAACTAGAGGCCTCCATCAGTACATGAAGGTGTTTTAAAAACAGCTGTGAACTCCGGAAACTGTGACTGTTAGTGATGTGAAAGTACTGACCAGTAATCAGATTACTGAGGTAATCAGATTACTGTATAAATCAGATTACTGTATAAATCAGATTACCAAGGTAATCAGATTATTGTATCAATCAGAATACTTAGGTAATCAGGTTACTGTGTGTGACTGACAGAGATGCAGAAGACAGACTACATGGTGTTCGCAGGACGGCAGTATTTCCTGGGAGACAAGTGTCAGGTAAGAAAACACTGCAGGACACAGAGTATCAGAGCTGCGTCCGTCCGTCTGTCTGGAGGTGAACAGAAACATGTATGTTCATATTTATATTTCCTGTCTGTGTGTGTGGACGGCCGTCACTGAAGAGACTCCGTCCACACTTTAAAGCTCCAGTGTGTCAGACTGAGGATTACAAATTACAGATTACATCCAGCTGAAACTTCTCCTGGTCAGAATTCCTTCAGTATTGAGGAGTTGAATTCTTCAGAGGAACAAACAGGTTCAGGTTATAAATCAGCTGCTGATTATGAACATGACAGCTGATAGACAGCTGGTTGACAGCTGTCATCTGTTTGCAGCTCAGTTGATGTGAAGTATCGTTGGCTGAGCAAAGGATTGTGGGTCAGAACAGTCAGCAAATCATCCTGACTTACAGAGAGAGTTTTTCCTGGTGATACATTTTTAAGAAAATTCTTAGAATTGTGACGTTTTCTTAGAATTTCCCTTAAAGTTAAGACTAAAAGTTAAGACTCAAAGTCAAGACTCAAAGTTAAGACGAGGTCCTGGTGAAGATAAAAGTTCGACACAGAGAGGTCAGAAATATTTTCCAAACACTGGATGACAGAGGAAATGAAATGCTACAGATCAGATGTGGCAGTGATGATATCTGTGGATGATGTCATCAGGGATACACACACATTTATGACCCAACACAACGCCATAACATCAGAAACAAAATGATGACATCATCACTGAGGTATGTGAGGTCAGAGCAGCAGTGATGAGTTGAGTCTGTCTCAACCTTCATCAGCAGTGATCACACTAACACTGACACTGTCACAGTCTGCAGTTCATCTCATGTCCACTGGGTGTCCTCACACCTTACAGGCTCACAGAGGGGCGTGTCTCTGACAACTAATCACATCACACCTAACAACAGGGTCGACCACACCTCCTCACTGAGGTCACAGTTTCTGTCCCAGCATTGCTCTGAGAACTTTCCTGAATCATCCTGAGCTCAGATTGCTCACTGACAGTTCGGAGCTGTGTGACGATTCTCAGGATGTCTGTGACTACGCCTCCTGGCGGTGTAGAACATCCTGGTATTTTTGGTGTACAGAACCTTATGGTAGACTGGAACACACAGACAGTATGTTTGCATTTGTTTGGTCTCCTCTCTGATACCCGTCTCACATCGTTACCTCTGTGTTTGTTTCAGGTGCGTCTGGAGCCGAAGGGGAAGTACTACAACGCCTTCATCCAGGAAGTAGGAACACACTCATCAGCCGTCACCGTCTTCATCGAGGAGCTGGGAGAGAAGTAAACACACACAACCTAACCCTCACACAGCCTGCAGGACCACTGAGGAGCAGCTTCTACAGTCTGTCTCTAACATGTCCCTCTCTGCCTCAGACACCTGGTTCCTCTGACTGATCTGAAACCAGTCAATCCAGTTCCTGCCTGGAACGTTGCTGCTCCCACGAGAAAAGGAGACATGGGTACGATCCAGTTACTTTCTACTGATGTGACGTCCTCCTGACTGATGTGAGGTCCTCTTGACTGATGTGAGGTCCTCCTGACTGATGTGAGGTCCTCTTGACTGATGTGAGGTCCTCTTGACTGATGTGAGGTCCTCTTGACTGATGAGAGGTCCTCTTGACTGATGTGAGGTCCTCCTGACTGATGTGACGTCCTCTTGACCGATGTGAGGTCCTCTTGACTGATGTGAGGTCCTCCTGACTGATGTGACGTCCTCTTGACTGATGTGACGTCCTCTTGACTGATGTGAGGTCCTCTTGACTGATGTGACGTCCTCCTGACTGATGTGACGTCCTCCTGACTGATGTGAGGTCCTCTTGACTGATGTGAGGTCCTCTTGACTGATGTGACGTCCTCCTGACTGATGTGAGGTCCTCCTGACTGATGTGACGTCCTCCTGACTGATGTGAGGTCCTCCTGACTGGTGTGACGTCCTCTTGACTGATGTGAGGTCCTCTTGACTGATGTGACGTTCTCCTGACTGATGTGAGGTCCTCCTGACTGATGTGAGGTCCTCCTGACTGATGTGAGGTCCTCTTGACTGATGTGACGTCCTCCTGACTGATGTGACGTCCTCCTGACTGATGTGAGGTCCTCTTGACTGATGTGAGGTCCTCCTGACTGATGTGAGGTCCTCTTGACTGATGTGACGTCCTCTTGACTGATGTGAGGTCCTCTTGACTGATGTGAGGTCCTCCTGACTGATGTGACGTCCTCCTGACTGATGTGAGGTCCTCCTGACTGATGTGAGGTCCTCTTGACTGATGTGAGGTCCTCTTGACTGATGTGAGGTCCTCTTGACTGATGTGACGTCCTCCTGACTGATGTGAGGTCCTCCTGACTGATGTGACGTCCTCCTGACTGATGTGAGGTCCTCTTGACTGATGTGACGTCCTCCTGACTGATGTGAGGTCCTCCTGACTGATGTGACGTCCTCCTGACTGATGTGAGGTCCTCCTGACTGGTGTGACGTCCTCTTGACTGATGTGAGGTCCTCTTGACTGATGTGACGTTCTCCTGACTGATGTGAGGTCCTCCTGACTGATGTGAGGTCCTCCTGACTGATGTGAGGTCCTCTTGACTGATGTGACGTCCTCCTGACTGATGTGACGTCCTCCTGACTGATGTGAGGTCCTCTTGACTGATGTGAGGTCCTCCTGACTGATGTGAGGTCCTCTTGACTGATGTGACGTCCTCTTGACTGATGTGAGGTCCTCTTGACTGATGTGAGGTCCTCCTGACTGATGTGACGTCCTCCTGACTGATGTGAGGTCCTCCTGACTGATGTGAGGTCCTCTTGACTGATGTGAGGTCCTCTTGACTGATGTGAGGTCCTCTTGACTGATGTGACGTCCTCCTGACTGATGTGAGGTCCTCCTGACTGATGTGACGTCCTCCTGACTGATGTGAGGTCCTCCTGACTGGTGTGACGTCCTCTTGACTGATGTGAGGTCCTCTTGACTGATGTGACGTCCTCCTGACTGATGTGACGTCCTCCTGACTGATATGAGGTTCTCTTGACTGGTGTGACGTCCTCTTGACTGATGTGACGTCCTCTTGACTGATGTGACGTTCTCCTGACTGATGTGACGTCCTCTTGACTGATGTGAGGTCCTCCTGACTGATGTGAGGTCCTCCTGACTGATGTGACGTCCTCCTGACTGATGTGAGGTCCTCCTGACTGATGGGAGGTCCTCCTGACTGATGTGACGTCCTCCTGACTGATGTGACGTCCTCCTGACTGATGTGAGGTCCTCCTGACTGATGTGAGGTCCTCTTGACTGATGTGAGGTCCTCTTGACTGATGTGACGTCCTCTTGACTGATGTGAGGTCCTCCTGACTGATGTGAGGTCCTCTTGACTGATGTGAGGTCCTCTTGACTGATGTGAGGTCCTCTTGACTGATGTGACGTCCTCTTGACTGATGTGACGTCCTCTTGACTGATGTGAGGTCCTCCTGACTGATGTGAGGTCCTCCTGACTGATGTGAGGTCCTCCTGACTGATGTGACGTCCTCGTGACTGGTGTGACGTCCTCCTGACTGGTGTGACGTCCTCTTGACTGATGGGAGGTCCTCTTGACTGATGTGAGGTCCTCCTGACTGATGTGAGGTCCTCCTGACTGGTGTGACGTCCTCTTGACTGATGTGACGTCCTCCTGACTGATGGGAGGTCCTCCTGACTGATGTGACGTCCTCTTGACTGATGTGAGGTCCTCCTGACTGATGTGAGGTCCTCCTGACTGATGTGACGTCCTCTTGCCTGATGTGAGGTCCTCTTGCCTGATGTGAGGTCCTCTTGACTGATGTGAGGTCCTCCTGACTGATGTGAGGTCCTTTTGACTGATGTGAGGTCCTCCTGACTGATGTGAGGTCCTCTTGACTGATGTGAGGTCCTCCTGACTGATGTGAGGTCCTCTTGACTGATGTGAGATCCTCTTGACTGATGTGACGTTCTCCTGACATTTGTTTCTGTCTTTCTCAGATTCCGACTCTCGTGGTCAGCGACATCACCGTCATCGGTACTTCAGGAAGTCTCGTGGCAGCAGTGGAGTGAAGGGGGGGGAGCTGTTAATGTCACCACCATCGACTTACGGAGGCCCCGCCCCCTCTGCTCTGCCTCCCCGCTTCCAGCCAGCAGGCCATCCCCGTCCACCACCTCCCCCGTCACCAGGAGCCATGACCTATGACGCCTACATCCCCCCGCACCATCACCATCCCATAACCAGACCTCCTCGCTACGGAGCTTCCAGGTGTCACTCCAGGAAATTTTGTACTCAAACGTTTTTTTGTTCAACGTTTTCCTGACGATAAAGATTTAAGTTGTTAGCGTGTCTCAGTTCACTGAGCTGTTGTCATTCACACTGACGAGCTCCTGTGTGTGTGTGTGTGTGTGTGTGTGTGTGTGTACCTGTTTGTGGATTCTGGTCAGAAGCTCCAGCCGTTTCCTGAACCGACACCTGATTGGTCCACAGTTGACCTATTACCACCCTGGCAGACGATATTACCACGACTACGAGAACTACGCCTTCAGGTCACGGTAACTATAACTCAGTCGGTCCACGTGTGAACTGGCTGAGTCGACTCTGGTCGTCAGTCCTTTGTTACCATCCGTCAGCAGAGTGACTAAATTAATAAAAACAGTCAGTGAATGAAATTAATTTCACATGAATAACTTGTTTATGTGTTTGAACACAGAAACACCATCATCTGTTAACGAGAAACCAAAATAATGATAAACTTCTGTTATTAGTTTCAGTTCCTGAAGTCAGCACGCCTGTATTTGAGACAGGCCTGTCTCAAAAAATGAAAGTCATCATCAGGTGTTTTCTGTGTTTCCTGTGTCTGTTCAGTCGCAGTCGTCGTCAGCTGGCGGCTGCTCTGAATAAGGAGTGTCAGTTTGGTTTCTCTGTGGACACGGCGGAGGAGCCGACTGATCTGGATACAGCCATCACGTACTACCAGCTGGACGACACCGGAGACGCCGTCTTCCCCCCGCTGCCGGTGAGTGTCAAAACCACAGCAAGTAAAGGATCAAACTGAGACTGAGCAGACTTTAACCACTGACCCATCTGAGTTGTGTGACGTACTGTGGAGACTCAACCGTGACTTCGGACACTTTTAAACCTGGACGTGATGCTGGACGGTGTACGTCTCTTTAACTTGGACTCTGAGACTCATTAGAGACTCTGACTGAAGAACTATAAGGCTCACTGAAGGTTTGGAATCGTTACAGACTTCAGGCTCATGTATTCTACCTTCACGTACAAAAATAGATCCGTCTTTTTCAAACGTAAACGTCACTGTCCTCGTACTAATGTGTCCTTTATGATGTCATAGATACAGCCAAAAGATGGCACCAGAGGGCGGAGTCAAAAGTTTAACACAACAACAAACAAGGCGATGGTGGAGGTGGTCATAATAAAATACGTTCAGACAGAGGCAGTGTTGTAGACGGCAGTGGTCTGTGAGGTCACTATACATCCTGACATGTGGGCGGAGAATTCTTTTACTTTTACTGATTCGCTTCATTTAGCCAGTATTCCAGTTTCTTTGTCATCTCTGCCGTCGTAACTCTCAAACCACGTTACACTGCCTCCACGATCTGCTGTGGTTCTGCTCTCAGTACATGAGATGAGATAAGATGAGATAAGATACACCTTTATTGATCCCACAATTTAGAAATTCCAGTGTTACAGCAGTCAAGGAGAAAGAGTCAGATTAAACATTTCAAAATTTAATCCAGTCCCTAAAGTGTCCATAGTGTCCCTAAAGTGTCCATAGTGTCCCTAAAGTGTCCATAGTGTCCCTAAAGTGTCCATAGTGTCTCTAAAGTGTCCATGGTGTCCCTAAAGTATCCATAGTGTCTCTAAAGTGTCCATGGTGTCCCTAAAGTGTCCATAGTGTCAGTAAAGTGTCCATAGTGTCAGTAAAGTGTCCATGGTGTCAATAAAGTGTCCATGGTGCAGTTTACTGAGAGCAGTGCTGGTTATGTAGCCTGACAGCAGCAGGCAGGAAGGACCTACAATAGCGTTCTTTCACACACTTTGGGTGAATCAGTCTATCGCTGAAGGAGCTCTCCAGAGCTTTTATCTCCTCCTGCAGAGGATGGGAGTCATTAGTCCTCAGAGATGACAGCTTGGCTGTCGTCCTCCTTTCTCCCACCACCTGCACAGAGTCCAGAGAGCATCCCAGGACAGAGCTGGCCTTCTTGATCAGCTTGTCCAGTCTCTTCCTATCTGCAGCCGAGACACTGCTGCCCCAGCAGACCACTCCGTAAAAGATGGCTGATGCCACCACAGTGTCAAAGAAGGTCTTCAGGTCAATTTCAATTCAATTTTATCAATCAATTTTATTTATAAAGCCCAATATCACAAATCACAATTTGCCTCACAGGGCTTTACAGCATACGACATCCCTCTGTCCTTTGGACCCTCACAGCTGATCAGGAAAAACTCCCCAAAAAAAACCCTTTAACGGGGAAAAAAAACGGTAGAAACCTCAGGAAGAGCAACTGAGGAGGGATCCCTCTTCCAGGACGGACAGACGTGCAATAGATGTCGTACAGAACAGATCAGCATAATAAATTAACAGTAATCCGCATGACACAATGAGACAGAGAGAGAGACAGAGAGAGACAGAGAGAGAGAGAGAGAGAGAGAGAGATGCAGGTAATGACAGTAGCTTACAACAACATTAATGAAAGTAATAATATTATAGTTATAGTTCTGGCTACTGTGGTACAATATGTTGAAAGTATGTATTAATATCTGGCAGTATACTTGTGTGACAATAGTCATATGTGTATAATAACAGTAGAAGTATGACTAATGACTAATGATGGCAGCAGCAGCAGGAGGCATCTGGCAGGACCACGGCAGCAGCACAACCACACACGTCACGCTGTCCAGGCACCGCTGTGATATGAGTTAATCTGAGAGACAGTGGAGCACAAAGGCTCCGGAGAAGAAGCCGAGTTAGTGACATCCAGAATGGCCGAGTTAGTGACATCCAGAATGGCCGAGTTAGTGACATCCAGAATGGCCGAGTTAGTGACATCCAGAATGGCCGAGTTAGCAAGATGCAGTAATAGAATACGAGAGAGAGAGAGAGAGAGAGAGAGAGAAGGAGAGAAGGTGCCCGGTGTATTATAGGGGGTCCTCCGGCAGACTAGGCCTAAGTCAGCCTAACTAGGGGCTGGTACAGGGCAAGCCTGAGCCAGCCCTAACTATAAGCTTTATCAAAGAGGAAAGTCTTAAGTCTAGTCTTAAATGTGGAGACGGTGTCTGCCTCCCGGACCGTAACAGGAAGATGATTCCACAGGAGAGGAGCCTGATAGCTGAAGGCTCTGGCTCCTGATCTACTTTTGGAGACTTTAGGGACCACGAGTAACCCTGCGTTCTCAGAGCGCAGTGTTCTGGTGGGATAATATGGCACTATGAGCTCTCTAAGATATGACGGAGCTTGACCATTTAGAGCTTTCTAAGTTAACAGTAGGATTTTAAATTCAATTCTGGATTTTACAGGGAGCCAGTGCAGAGAAGCTAAAACAGGAGAAATATGATCTCGTTTCTTAGTTCCTGTTAGTACACGTGCTGCTGCATTCTGAATTAGCTGGAGAGTTTTTAAGGACTTACTAGAGCTACCTGATAATAGAGAGTTACAGTAATCCAGCCTTGAGGTAACAAAAGCGTGGACCAATTTTTCTGCATCTTTTCGGGTCAGGATAGGCCTAATTTTCACAATATTACGCAGATGAAAAAATGCAGTCCGTGAGGTTTGCTTTAAATGAGAATTAAAAGACAAATCTTGATCAAATATTACTCTGAGGTTTCTTACGGTAGTGCTAGAGGCCAGAGCAATGCCATCTAGAGAAACTATGTCATCAGATAAAGAGTCTCTGAGTTGTTTGGGGCCAAGAACAATAACTTCAGTTTTGTCTGAATTTAACATCAGGAAATTGGTGCTCATCCAGGTTTTTATGTCTTTAAGGCAGTTATGGAGTTTAGTTAATTGATTACTTTCTTCTGGCTTCATCGATAAATACAACTGTGTATCATCTGCATAACAATGGAAATTTATAGAGTGATTTCTAATGATGTTACCTAAAGGAAGCATATATAGAGTAAATAGGATTGGTCCGAGCACAGAACCTTGCGGAACTCCAAAACAAACTTTGGTCTTCCACAAACTTTCAGAAAATGTGCACAAATATAGACGAGATGAATGGAGAGTACAAATGGAGGGCTCCGAGGCCTTCAGGATCTGTCCACACCAACACACAGCAACTGTTTCCTGTGAAGAGATCACAGACAAAGATTCAAGTAGACGCAAATTTGTGCTGTTTACATCTTTGATAAATTTGTGTGCCGCTGTGTGGTGAGAGCCAATCAGCAGTGAGATCTGTTTGAGATTCTTCTGACGTCACCAAGAGTCAGAAATGGAGGACATAGTTGTTTTTCTGTTTTTGGTCACCTGGAGCTCCACAACTTAACGTCAGTACGGGACAGGGGAGACGACTTGTATCAAAGGTTTAGTTTAGTGTTTGGTGGAAAAACGCTCTGACCAATCTCTTGTCTTTGTCTTGTCTTTTATTGTGAAAGGTAAACAACAGGAAGGAGTGACGCCGCGATGTGCTGAGTGAGAAATAATAAAGAGTGATGTCGTCTTTGTTCACACTGGTTCAGAGCCTCCATGTTCACATGGCTTGATTCCAGCTGTCAGTTGCAAACCAAGTTAGCCATTAGCTGCCTTCAACACTTGGTTAGTTAGCATAGCTGTTAGCACAGCACGAGTAACTTGGGTTATGTTGCGACAAAAACAAGTTCAGCCCAAATCAGATTGTTTTTGTTTTCATGTGACACAGATCAGATTTTTTATTTTTAATTGTTTAATTTTAAACACCATTTTCAGGCGTGGTGAGGCTGGATTAGGACAGTGGCATTAAATGCTGCTGCGTGGCGTGTCCAGGAGCGCCAGTGTGTGTCTAGCTGCTGCCGGTGTGGGGATGTACATTAAAAATAATGGGCGCGTATGTTTTGACGTACGTCGGTTGGTTCCGGTGTGTTTCGGCCTTTTGGGTGTCCCTGAGTGTTTTAAAATGCACCAATGAATAAAATGTATTATAATTATTAATGTACCTGGCTCCTCCCACAGGGCCCGGCTGTGGCACCGCCTCCCTCTATAACAGTCCCACCTCCTCCGGCTGGCCCCTCCTACAGAGTCCAGAGAGGTTCAGGGCCCCTCCCCTCTGCACCTCCACCTGGAAACACCCCTGTGTGTTCATCAGAGGAGGACCAGGAGGACGCCAGCACTTTGGAGGACCAGGGTGAGGACGAGACACACAACTCATCATCATCATTTTCTGTCGGTAAAAGTCAACATTCTGTTTCCTGTTAAAAACCTTCCAGTGACTCAGGACTTCCTCTGGTGCTGTCTTATTGTGAAAGGTTGTGCAGGAAGTGTGATTGATGGTAACTTAGTTGTGATGTGATTTCCTGTGTGTGTTTCTGTCAGCTGAGTATACAGAGGAGTACATCTACATGACTCAGGGTGAGTATCAGTATCTGAGCATAGAGAGTGCCACCTGTTTACAGGAAGTGACTCATGTCTGACTGTCTACGGTTTTTCAGATCAAAGCTACCAGACGTCAGACATTTACACCGCTGCTGAGCCCTCCGCCAACCAGGTAACACACCTGATGCTCGTGTTCCTCCACATCTGTTGACGTCTTTAACTGAGGTCGTGATGAGTCACCAACGAGTGGCGGCTCAAACACTCCGACATATTCACCAAAATAAAAACAAACAAAGTAGAAGGTGGTAACTGCCCACTGAACATGACGTGCTTAAGTGTAGCTGTGATGATCGGGTCACATGATCGGTGTTGTTATGAAACTCAGGACATAAATGTTTTGTTTTATTGTGAAAGGACGAGCAGGAAGGAGAAACTGCCGACTCTCCCCCGAGACCAGAGATGAACTACAGCTACACGCAGCAGGTACTCGTATGATGAATGTTTCTGGAGTAAATCTGTGAACGCAGCGGACGCCATGATGACTCAGAGGTTTCAGACAGTGAGGATGATCCTGTAAACGTCTTGTGGCAAACAGTCTGATGTCATGACAGAGCACGACGAACCCTCAGAATCACCTTCTTCACTCTGCCAATGAAGACCAGAATCATTTGGTTGACTCAGATCAGTTAAATCAGCCCCTCTGTCATTTCCCTCTCTGTCGTTGTTATGGTGACGCAGCGAGCCGTGGCATCAAAGAGCCGCATGCTCACATTTGAAATGACGTCGCTCGCTGTCTGAAAACCCCTGAATGATCATCATCATACTCGTGTTCAATTTGACTTCTCATAACCTTCAGGACAGGTGTTCATCCAGGGGTCCAATCACACAGGGGGGTCAAATCACACAGGGGGGTCAAATCACACAAGAGGGTCCAATCACACAGGACGGTCCGATCACACAAGAGGGGTCAAATCACACAAAAGGGTCCAATCACACAAGATGTTCTGATCACACAAGAGGGGTCAAATCACACAAAAGGGTCCAATCACACAGGACGGTCCGATCACACAAGGGCGTGCAGTCACACAGGGGGGGTCCAATCACACAGGACGGTACAATCACACAAGAGGGGTCAAATCACACAAAAGGGTCCGATCACACAGGACGGTCCGATCACACAAGGGCGTGCAGTCACACGGGGGTCCAATCACACAGAGGAGTTCAATCACACTGGGGTCCAGTCATACAGAGGTAGCCATGATTAAGTCTAATTGGCTGACTCCTCCTGTGTGTTTGTGTTTCAGGTGGTGAAGCCATTAGCAGTCATCTGCTCTTCACCCTCCTCCTCGTCCTCCTCACCCTCCTCTCCATCATCACGTGTTACTGCAGCTGCTCACCTGCCGACAACCGCACATACACAGACACGTTCAGGTACACGCACACGCACGCACACACACACACACACACACACACCTGCTTAATGTAACAGGAAGTTGTCTGTTCTCAGTTGCTATGGCGATCCCGGCCGCCTCTCCCTGGTTGATGAATGAGTTGGGGGAGCCTCTCTGCACCATGGTAACTCCACCCCCTTACTCCTATGACCCTAACGGCAGTGATTTACCCCGAGGTCAGAGGTCAACCAATGTAAACACAGCTTGTCACTTCCTGCTGCAGCTTCCTGTCTCACTTCATGTCTTTTTATTACTGTGTTTGCAGACTGCAGAGTCCTCCAGTATTATTTCAACTTAGGAGTCCAGGTAAGAGAAGGTGTTACTTCATCTAAACTGAGGTCACCTCAGAGTCAGCTGCAGGTGTAGTCCACTCTAACCTCCGTCCCCTCCACAGTGGTACCATCAGAGCTGTTGGCAGCAGCAGCAGCAGGTGTACCCCGCCACCTCACCCGAGGCCTCCTACCCCTACCAGCACTACACTCCCTACCTGAGCCAGGAGCCCCCCCTGCATGGTAAGGCCTGATTGGCTGCTGGGTGAAGGAAAGCTGTCAGTTTATTGGAGGAGGTCTGCAGGTGTCGGCACCACCCGCCATTCAGCAGCTTCCTCAGCTGCAGTTCCTCCAACATCCACCACATACTGCTGTCATCAAATTGACTGTGTAAACTGAGGGGAGACTTTCACAATAAGACTCCCGTTATAATCACGGAGGGGAGACTTTCACAATAAGAGTCTTGATGGACAGATTCAATGAGACATAGTTAAATGCTGGTTAGTGAGGCAGATAACTAGCAGGTAGTGGGTTAGACAGGAAGTGAGACAGTGGGTACTGAGTTAATTACTTAGTGAGGTAGTTTTTAGTGATTGAGTAACTTTGTTAAATTTAGATAGTGAGGGCCAGGTGTTGTTCACCATGGTCAGAAGTAAGTTGGTTGGTTAGTTAAAGTGTGAGGTCGTTAGTTAAAGGGTGAGGTCGTTAGTTAAACGGTGAGGTCATTTGTTAAATAGTGAGGTCATTAAAGGCCGGGGTCGTTAGTTAAAAGGTGAGGTCATTGTTAAAGGTTGAGGTCGTTAGTTAAGCGGTGAGGTCGTTTGTTAAAGGGTGAGGGCGTTTGTTAAAGGGTGAGGTCGTTTGTTAAAGGGTGAGGTCGTTTGTTAAAGGGTGAGGTCGTTAGTAAAAGGCTGAGGGTGTTTGTTAAAGGGTGAGGGTGTTAGTTAAAGGGTGAGGGCGTTTGTCAAAGGGTGAGGTCGTTAGATAAAGGGTGAGGTTGTTTGTTAAAGGGTGAGGTCGTTAGATAAAGGGTGAGGTTGTTAGTTAAAGGCTGAGGGTGTTTGTTAAAGGGTGAGGGTGTTAGTTAAAGGGTGAGGGCGTTTGTCAAAGGGTGAGGTCGTTAGATAAAGGGTGAGGTTGTTTGTTAAAGGGTGAGGTCGTTAGATAAAGGGTGAGGTTGTTAAAGGGTGAGGTCGTTAGTTAAAAGGTGAGGTCGTTAGATAAAGGGTGAGGGTGTTTGTTAAAGGGTGAGGGTGTTTGTTAAAGGGTGAGGGTGTTAGTTAAAGGGTGAGGGCGTTTGTCAAAGGGTGAGGGTGTTAGATAAAGGGTGAGGTCGTTAGATAAAGGGTGAGGTTGTTTGTTAAAGAGTGAGGTCGTTAGATAAAGGGTGAGGTTGTTAAAGGGTGAGGTCGTTAGTTAAAAGGTGAGGTTGTTAGATAAAGGGTGAGGTCGTTAGATAAAGGGCGAGGTCGTTAAAGGGTGAGGTCATTAGATAAAGGGTGAGTTCGTTAGATAAATGGTGAGGTCGTTAGTTAAAAGGTGAGGTCGTTAGATAAAGGGTGAGATCGTTTGTTAAAGGGTGAGGTCGTTAGATAAAGGGTGAGGGCGTTTGTTAAAGGGTGAGGTCGTTAGATAAAGGGTGAGGGCGTTTGTTAAAGGGTGAGGTCGTTAGATAAAGGGTGAGGGCGTTTGTTAAAGGGTGAGGTCGTTAGATAAAGGGTGAGGTCGTTAGATAAAGGGTGAGGTCATTAAAGGGTGAGGTCATTAGTTAAAGGGTGAGGTCGTTAGTTAAAGGGTGAGGTCGTTAGATAAAGGGTGAGGGCGTTAGTTAAAGGGTGAGGGCGTTAGTTAAAGGGCGAGGTCGTTAAAGGGTGAGGTCATTAGATAAAGGGTGAATTCGTTAGATAAATGGTGAGGTCGTTAGTTAAAAGGTGAGGTCGTTAGATAAAGGGTGAGATCGTTTGTTAAAGGGTGAGGTCGTTAGATAAAGGGTGAGGGCGTTTGTTAAAGGGTGAGGTCGTTAGATAAAGGGTGAGGGCGTTTGTTAAAGGGTGAGGTCGTTAGATAAAGGGTGAGGGCGTTTGTTAAAGGGTGAGGTCATTAGATAAAGGGTGAGGTCGTTAGATAAAGGGTGAGGTCATTAAAGGGTGAGGTCATTAGTTAAAGGGTGAGGTCGTTAGTTAAAGGGTGAGGTCGTTAGATAAAGGGTGAGGGCGTTAGATAAAGGGTGAGGGCGTTAGTTAAAGGGTGAGGGCGTTTGTGTTAAGTTAATCAGGTTAGTTGAAAAAATCCTGTCGACCTAACAGGAAGTAGAGCTTTCTGTATACTATCTGACCTTATCCTGGTCTCGGTCCTACAGGAGCTCCACCTTCATACTCTGAGACAAGTCGAGGCCCCCATCAGCCCCCCCCTTCTTACCCAGAATCCACCAGGCCAGGAGATGGACAGACAGACGGACACAGCAGTGGTCAGTACTGATGAACGGCTCAACCACAGATGATCTTTTCTTTATTTCACACCTTGATGTTCTTTGTTGAAACCTGTGTGTGGTGCAGCAGGGACGATCGTCGGGCTGCAGACGTCTGGTGACGTTATGTTAAAGTTATACGATGGTTGGAGGGACTCGTGCGTGGACGTCTGTCCTGCAGTCCGACACTTCACACACTGACTGTGAACATGCATCCGAAATCTGATCAGGGTCTTTTTTATTTTATTTTATATTTTTCTTTTTGTTCTAACAAAACATCAAAAAAACACAGGCGCTCCCCTCGCCATCATGAGGTCACCATTTTGTAAACAGTGTTGTTGCACCCACAACCTGGATCAGGGTGTGAATGTTTAGAATGGCGGCCCGCTGCCGACCATGAATGAAACTCACTGTAGCTCCTCGCTCTGTTTAAATTTGATTATGTATTTGATTAGTTTTGTCTCTTCCATCATCAGGCCCTGCCCCCTCCATGGATACACCCTCCTCCTCCATCAGCCCTGCCCCTCCAGGCTCCACCCCTTCCTCTGCTCACCTGTACCCGGATCCAACGCCACTCCCCCCTCCCCCGCTGCTGCACCTGCCATATGAAGCTCCGCCCCCTGCCACCTACCTGTCCTCCGCTCCTCCCCCTCCTCTTCCTCACTCGGCTCATCCTCACTCTGCCCACCTGACCCATCACTCCTCCTACCATGCCTGCCTCCCTCCATCTGCCCACTGGGGGCAGTTACAGACTGGAGGCCACACCACACGAGTCTGCTGCCCCGCTCCAGGCCCCGCCCATGTGGTGGGTTACATCACAGCCCCGCCCCCCCACCACGTGGCCCCACACTTCATCCCCCCCACCATCTAACACGCCTCACCTCATTAGCTTGTGGCTAACAGTTTTCTTTGTGTTCAGTGAGCAGTGCTAACAATGCTAACAGTTCCCAGCTGTCACGTCAGATTTTTGTGTTTGTTGAAGTCGTTCACAGCCAGCCAATCAGAGAGAGAGGGCGTGGTCAGTCCCTGTTTATTGATGAGGGGATATATTTGTGTTGACGTTATGTTCAAACTGGTAGTTTGTTTTTGTTCCTGGGTAAATAAAGATTGTCTTTCACCAGCAGACCTGAGGGTGGTGGTGGTGGTGGTGGTCACATGACCTTCAGTCTGATTTCATGTTTTCTGGTTAAACTGGGGTCTGGACTGAACAATGACTCTTCAGGTAAGAGCAAACGTGTGTGTGTGTGTTTGATTTTGGGTTGAACTGTCTCTTTAAGAGTGTCTCTGCATCTGTAGCGATGACATCAGCAGTCAATGATGACATCAGTAGTCGTGCACCAATATCACCGTGGAAACCAGAAACAACACAGCAACACAAAACCTGGGCCCTATTTCAGAGAGCAGGATCAATGAAACTCTGAGTTTGTTCAGCCTGAGATGAAACTCTGACTTTTCCGTTTCACAAAGCCAAATCAGTGTAACCCTGAGTCAGTTACTATGGTAACATACTCTGTGAAGCTAACCTGCTGAGTCACAGGTTTGCTTCATGTCAGCCTGAGGCTGAGCGTGTAGCAGGAAGTAGAAACATGGCGTGTCCTTCAGTGAATGAAGTGGTGGAGGTTGAGGCCCAGTGTATTCAGAGGCTGTTGTGTAAGGAGAAGGTGATTAGAGCCTGTTTGGATGTCTCCCTGGAGGAGTGTCTATATGAAAGATACTGTTTGACCTCACACTATCATTTATCTAACAATCTGTTCCACCCACATATATCACATATTACACATCCTGGATTTACATTATCATCACAGCACATTTTATGCATTGTCCTTTGATTCTTTTCTTTATAACATCAGAGACACTGAACACATCAGAGAGACAGCGGTTTGTCGGCCCGTAAGAAAAGTGTCTCTGGCTCTGAAAAGACTTTGGACCCTTGTTGTGGTTTTCCCTGGACATAAATCACAATCCATTATTAAAGTAATTACCACGGAGCATCGGTGGCTCAGTGGATGGAGCGGACGCCCCGTGATCAGACGCAGCGGTCGCGGGTTCAAACCCAGCCTGCAGCCTTTGTGTTTGATGTCACATGACTTAATGTCACCACGATCACATGACTTAATGTCACCACGGTCAGTCAGTCAGTTCAACCATCTGAGTTTTTAATGGTCTGGGTAACACGTGTTACCCAGACCATTAAAAACGTTTAAACTGTGCTTTTGACTTGAAAAACAGAAGATTCAGTAAATCCATCATGGTATATTTGAATATTTACATGTTATTAGAATCAATAAACCTTGGACTGTTTCAGTGTCTTGGGGTCAAACCACACACTGACTGCACAACAAAGACAAAAACGTCCGGACTTCACCGCACTTGCAGACTTGTGGACTTTGTGTGCGCATTCTTAGGAAGTCTGGAAGCACTGAGGGCCCCAAATCCACAATTCATCCAGGCCACAGGGGCCCAAAGTGCACTGTCTGCCTACTTCACTGATTTAATTACCCAGAATTCATTGCCATAGTGACTACAACATGACACCCGTGTTACTGTAGAATATTAAGACTTTACTTGAGTCATGTCGGTCAGAAATAACATTCAACATGATGAGATACAGGTGACAGAGTGTGTTACTGCAGCCTGATGATGAGGGGACACGATATGACAGTAGTTACACTGATTGTAACAGTCGCTCGAAGGTTTCCATGGCAACAAATAAACAGTCTTGATGGCTGTCGATCAACGGCTGGCAGTCTCCGCACTGAGAGTTGACGTGATGACAAAGAACAGTACGTATGACTGAGGTCCGCTGGTCCACACGGAGGACGTTTGGATTGACTTCAAGCCGAGGGAACAGGAAGTGCTAACATGCTAACTTCTTCCTGCAGCACAGAAACATCAGCGTCTGATGCAGAGCTCTGTGTGACCTGTGAGTGAGCGTCGTCATGGTAACAGCTCAGCTGGGATGTCCACGGTCCAGAGGTCCCGACCCCCCCGGACACTCAGAGGCTCCTTCAGCCAGCGAGGGTTGGACAGGTGAGTCAGGTGTTTCTCCTGAAGACCAATCAGAACAGCCGAGCGCTCCATGCACTGTAGCTCCTCCCCCTGCAGGGAGGCGGGGCACAGCCATGTCCCTCCCACATCCACCAATCCTGAAAGAGGTTTACACATGTGATGCCTTCAGGTGCATCTCGTAGACTATGAGGATTATCAGACTGACATCATTTCCCACCTGCTACCACGCCGCGGCCGAACCTCTCTCCGGACTCCAGGAGTGTTTGGATCTGAACCCGGTTCATTCCCAGCGTGCTGCTCAGCACCGCCCTCCACTCCTCCCCCTCCCAGTCCCGCTGGGCGATGTGGACCCCCAGGGTTTGGTTCTCCAGCGGGGCAAGCAGGGGCCTCCAGCGGCTCTCCACCGTCTTCACTCCGTCCAGAACCAGACCAGCGTACGGCTGCCGGAACGACAGACACCACACCTGCACCGACATGTCTCAGGAGAAAGTCCTGCTCACCTGCATCCAGAAACATGTCACATCATTAATCAGACATTTCTCATGATATTATTTCAGCTGACGGGGTGATTCATCAAACTAAACCAAAACCCCAACACACACATGTCCTGCATGAACACATACGTGTCAGTTTCAATTATTAACACATGATCTGTCGAAGTTTATTTGATCAGCTAACACGAATCATTTCAGTCCTTTATTTACTTTTTGTATTAAAAGCATAACTAGACTAACTGATGTTATCTGCCTAGCGCCGATCGGGAGACAAGTTGTTTCTGACACTTGATTTGTTCAACAGCTCAAATATATTTATGCGTTTTTACAGGAAACACTAATGTGTCTGATTTGTTAACGGAGTTTGGTGCGCGGCGGTCTCCGCCCGGGCGGGACGGGTCCTCTGCGGACACTGTCTGTCAGTGTTTTGTCAGTGTTTGCAGATACATCAAAATGTAATGACGCTAAAAATCAGTCAGACTCACGACACGCTCCAGGCTCCGCTCGGTTCTTTTTCTTCTTCTTCTTCTTCTTCTTCTTCTTCTTCTTCTTCTTCTTCGTGCAGCTCGGCGGCTCTGCTGCCCTCCACAGGTGAGGGGGGTTACCTGGTTATCATGGTGATAGTGACGTTCTACTGCTGTGGAAGAACGGCACTGTTAAAGAGGAAAACTTTATTTAACCTAAACTGCTGTGACAGGACGATCAGCTGATGGACAACGGCTTGGACCCACTGTCCCTGCGAGATGTCTCTGACAATCAGACATTTGTGCCTCAGTCAGATACAAACAACCGTCAGGACCGTCCTCAAACGTACATTCTTTCATGGTTATACAGGAGACAGAACGTGCTCTGTTAGCATCGTTAGCTGCTGGCTCAGTGACCTCCATGTTGAGAGCTTTGTGCACACAATCACAGAGTGCAGGTACAGAGGTGTCGCACCTTTTAATCATCAAAGGTAGAAACAGCGCCGACCTGATGTTTGTGTTAAAGGGACAGACGACAGGACGGATCATGGACAGTACAGGAGGGACATCTTGACACGTTCTATGTGCAACCCACTGTGGGAGATTTAAGAAGAGGCTACCAGTTTGCGGCTAACTCAAAAAAGACGAACAGCAGCTGTTAGCAGATAGCGGCTAACTCAAAGAACAGCAGCTGTTAGCAGATAGCGGCTAACTCAAAGAAGAAGAACAGTCGCAGTTAGCAGCTAACCCAAAGAAGAAGAGCAGCAGTTGTTAGCGGCTAACTCAAAGAACAGCAGCAGCTGTTAGCAGATAGCAGCTAACTCAAAGAACAGCAGCAGCTGTTAGCAGATAGCGGCTAACTCAAACAACAGCAGCAGTTAGCAGCTAACTCAAAGAAGAACAGCAGCAGTTAGCAGCTAACTCAAAGAAGAACAGCAGCTGTTAGCAGTTAGCAGCTAACTCAAAGAAGAACAGCAGCTGTTAGCAGTTAGCAGCTAACTCAAAGAAGAACAGCAGCTGTTAGCAGATAGCGGCTAACTCAAACAACAGCAGCAGTTAGCAGCTAACTCAAAGAAGAACAGCAGCTGTTAGCAGCTAACTCAAAGAAGAAGAGCAGCAGCTGTTAGGAGTTAGCAGCTAAGTCCATGTTTTTTTCTAAACTGAACCAGGTGTGTTTGGTGACGTCCCGGCGTTGGTTGTGGTGTCCTGGCGCAGGAGGATACTGAGAGCGTAGTATGTAGACGTGGATGTCCACTGAGGAAGTGGCAGTATGTGAGGAGTTGGAATGAGAACGTGTTGATGTCATGTGTCACACTAGAGGCTGACGCTGTTGTGTTACATGCCATGCCTCTTTAAATTCTGTGATGTCATCATGTTTTCTGTAATCACTTCCTGGAGCGACGTGATGTCATTGTTATTTGGTTTTGTGTAAAATACAGAAGCGACTGTCGCGTTTTTAAAAGGCGCTGATGATTTGCTCAAAAAACAACAAACAGGAAGAAATGTGTCAATAAAGTTTAATTATTTTTATTGAAATCCATCAACTCAAATCAAACATGACGTGTGATGTCAGTAAAGTTTTCTCTTCAGTTTTATAAGTCGTCACGTTTTCCACCAACATGCAGAATCACAGCACAGATCAATAAATCAATATATCAATACAACCAATTACAGAAGCTACAGGACAGGAAGTGGTTTACATCATCAGCCGCACCCAACATCATACAAATGGACTGCAGTTTTTACTTCACTGGATGATGTCATCATTTTACTGCTTCCTGTTAACACAGATGATGTCACAACTTCACACGCCACATGCTGCACAACGACGACACGATGTCACACAAAGAGAATCATGGGACACCAGACGGCGCTGACTGAGGAGGAAGTAATCATTAGAACGCGAAGCAGCATGTGATTGACAGAGCGTCTCGCCGATGTTCATGGTTACCATAGCAACTAATGAGTCAGAGGCTGGAATCAGCGAAGAAGAAACACGTCCAAAGAAAATATTTACACTTGAACAAACCGCTGCCGTCAGATGATCCACTAAAATCTGAAAAGTCAGAGGACTGAAAACAAAATAAGAAAATCATGAAGATTAGAAGTTTGACAGAGAAACAGCTGATCTGAGCATGAAGAAGAAAAACAACCAGGAACAGAAGAAGTGATGTCAATGACGTGTGGGAGGAGTCACATCAAACTATAACCCATCAGATCTCTGCTGTGTCACCTGTCACTGTTAACTCCTCCCACCTGATTAAAAACACGCCTGAGGTGATGTCAACTATTTTTTATCTACGTGTTTGTTAGTTTTCCTCGTTATTGGACATAAACTGATCATAGCTCCCGTTGGCTCCGTGATATCTGACACAGAGTGGTCTCCTCTGGTCTGAATCAGGGACTCATGTTGTTCCAAAGTTGTATAATTGCCTAGAGTTGGTTCGTGTTCTCACGGCAGCATTTACAAGAGGACCAGATCAAATGCCTTGTGTGAGAAAGCTGCTCTTGATTGGTCAGAATTTCCATGTGGGAAAAATCCAGGAAGTAAAGCAAACGTTGAAGAAGAGTACACTTGCAAGATAAATGTGACACTTTCTAATGTCACAATGGAGGGACAACTACGCAGGTTGATTTTAGCGCTGCTCATCGTGGACTATATTGCTGTCATTGTTCATTTTAGTCAAAGCATACAGTTTGAAAACGAGGCGCGGCTCCAACTAGAAAACAATGTTTTGATGCATTGGATGTGCTGAATGTGCATATTAAGGCAGTACAGGAGGAGGTGCACATTAATAATCCTCCAGGACTGTAACATGCTCATGTTTAACCCAAACAATGTGTCATGTGACTGCAGTTGCTTCACATCCAGGTCGGAACACCTTCTCACCACAAACCAACCGCACCAGAGTTCCTTTGGAACTGGACTGAGACCACCTCTTCAAGAAGGTCTCATACCCCATTTACACGTAGGAAAAACGCACATATTTTCATGTGGTTTGGCCTCTTGTTTACACGCAAAGGGAGTTTTTTTCACGGAAAACGATCATTTGTAAAAACTCCGGCCAAAGTGGAGATTTCTGAGAACGCCGTTTATGTGTTGCCGTCTAAACTGGATGAAACGGGGTTTTAGGTTCTGAAACGTAACAGCACGCGCCAGCAAATGCTTGACGTCATGTGAGTGTCCTATGTTTACACTTTGTTTGGCTACTGATCATGGATGCTGTTAAGGTGGTACTCATTTTTACGTTTGTGCAAACGCTTACGGTTACAGCCTTTTTCCACCAGATGCGTGTCGGTTGCGTCTATTCAATTCTAGTCAATGTGTGTGTTTCCACCGGCTGCGGCTGTGCTGCATTCCGGCTCCGTCTCAGCTCCGGCGCTCCGGAGCCCTCCGCAACAGATACGCAGGACTTCTATTTTTGCCGGACGCTGGAGCACAAAGCAGCAATTCAGCACAGAGCAGCTCGTGCGGGGCAGGAAGTCGTGCACACAAACAAAATAAAACATCCGGTTAATTTTCAAAATAAAATACACAGTGTTCACGGCGGATCATATTTCCCTGCACTACACCTTGAAAACTACATAATGGGCGGAGGCAGGCCTGAAGTCAACAGGTCAGAGGTTTTCAGACGTCATTTCACCCCGTTGACACCATGGACGAGGAGATATTAAGCTGGTGGGTGTTGACGGATGGTGGAGCACGCAGCGGATAACCAGTGCTGCCGTTCTGCAACGGACACACATCCAGTGGAAATCCGGTGTATAAAGCGACATTTAGGAATAGCTCCACTTCACTGTCAGTCCACACAAACGAACCTCTCGCCATGTTTACTGTTTTGAAAGGAACAGGAAGTCACGCGTCTTATTTGTTGTTGTTGTTGTCGATTCTGATTGGCTTGCATGGCTTCATCCTTCTCCCTACACTGCCACCCATAGGTTTGGCATAGTTATGACGGCGCTCAACGGCGTATTTATCCAGGTTCATGTAAATGACAACATTTTTGAAAACGATGTTGTATGCATGATGTTATTATTGAAAACGGAGGGGGGGAAATATTCGTTTCTCTAAATACCCGGCTATGTGTAAACGTGGTCTCAGTCTGGTTGGTTTGGTGTGTTCACACCTGCACAAATGAACCGAACTGAGGGGACAAACCAACCTCAGTTTGATTGAACCGAACCAAACAGGACAGGTGTGAACGCAACCTGCCGTTACATCTGATCCCTGAAGAGATGGAGCAGTCATCACTGATCACACTGTGATTAGAACAACATCACTTCATTAATGGTTCTAATCATTGATCTGTCAGTTTGATAAATATCTGAAACCCAGGAGTGAGGGTGTGCCTCATGTCTCACAGTCTGCCTCGGTCATTTACCTTTGTACTAACGTTAGCTAGCTGCACCAGGCAGTAACATCTGTCATCACTCACCAACACCACAGCTGTCTGTCTTGTTTCTTCATCTTCATCAGGATTATTGATTATTGATTACTGATGTTTTAGGGTCAAATTAATGTAGGTCGCCTGCTGGCTATCGTTAACTAAACAAAGTGCAGATGCTAACTTAGTTCATGAACAAACAAAGTAAAAGTATCAGTAAGTGATGAAGGTCCTAGCGCCACCCCCTGACAATAATAGTAAACATGTAACGTTAGCACTCCTGAATGTTATTAAATATCATTACCAGTTTAAAGTTGGTTAGTTATTGATAACCTAACACATGTAGCCGCTAACAGCAGGTAGCATTTAGCTATCTAGAGACACAATCTGTTTGGACTCCTGTAACGAGGTAAACAAACAAACACGTCTAGATAAAATCTGAATCTGGTGGGAGGATTTTTCAGTCAAAGGTGAAACAACAAAGATACGATGGGTTATAGTTTGATTTGACCCCCAATAATACCTACGGCCCATTCTCATTCTGAAGTCATCAAATACCGGCACTTTGTCAGTGAGCTAAGCCTCAGACACTGACACCAAAAGCAACCTGTCGCAGTGGTGTGATATGCCACAGGATGGCGTCAGTTTGAAACACTGCCAGTGACGACATGATATAAGGAGCTGAACGGTCGCTATAGAGCAGGCGGGAGGGGAAGTGGACAGGTCCAACAAACACTGGACTTTGGCTTGGGAGCTGGTCACTTCCTGTATGAACATAGAGCCAAAGTATGTTTTTTTCGAAACCATGTGTTTTTGTTGATGTCCACGGCGTTGGTTTCAGCGTCCCGCAACGTCAACAGCAGACGCAGGAAGACACCTAGAACGTGATACGTAGAGATGACAGTCCTCTGACAAAGCGGCGATGTGTGATGAGTTGAATGTTGGGACTAAAGTCTGGCTCAAATGCTAAATTCAAATGTCGTCAGTGACGTCATGACTTTTCCTTCCTTTATAGTTTCCTTGAAAACAACCAGGAAACAGAGTTTAATCATCTCAACAGATTTACAGCTGCCTGATGCCTTGTTAATGTCTTGTCATTAGCGTCTTGTCATTAGTGTCCTCATTAGCACTGACAGCCTGCTGCTCAGAGTTCATCGATTCTTCATCTGAGTCCATTTCAAGGTTCCTTATCAAATATTTCCAGTGCAGCTGTTCGGAGGTGACATCTGTGTTGGCGTTAGCGCCCCCTGCGGGCTGCAGAGGTCTGTTCCCTCAGTCTGAGCAGTTTGTCCTGCAGGTGGAGCTAACAGGAAGATGATGGAGTCATTAACATCTACGGGGTTCATCCTCTGAGGAGCAGGAAGCAGATCAGGAAATTTCAGAACTTTTTGTCAAAGAATAATTATGACATCTGCTGTCCGTCAGCTGAGGTAACTGTACGTGATATTTCTCTGCGTCCATATTCAGGCTCCGCCTCCAGCTTGTTGAACATAATATATACATTAACTGCTGATGAGAACAATAAACTAATAATATTCACTGATTCTGACAATTAAGGAACATTTTCAACTAGTGTCTGCATCGTCAAAATTTTCTCCAGACTTTGTTTTTATGTTGTTTACTTCCTGTGACAGTTTGAGGTCGTGACTAATCTGGGCTCTGTTTTTATGACGTTCTCCTCTCCTCAGTCGGACCACTCCTGGTCCTCGGGTTCAGACTCCTCCTCTGATTCGCTGTACTCTACGGCAATGCGTCGCGACAGGATGGTGGCGACATCATTTCCTGTGGGCTCTCGTTTCTTTGCTTCCTCCTGCTCACGCTGCTCCTGAACCTTCCTCAACTGGATCCCTGCAGACCAGAAGGAAACAGAACCTCAATGACAAGTTAGACCACAGCACAGTAAAGGGCTGATCACACCTACAGTTGGCGCTAGAAACGCGGATGCTTCAAAGACGCTTGAAATGCCTGAAACGCCCTTTCAATGAGCGCTCCTTACTAGGAGCACCTGTAGAGCGGGGATGTGTGCACAACCGGGTGATCAAAACATTGAAAATGGACCCAAGACAGAGCGATGGTGCTACTGGCGCCTGACGCCCCAACTTTCAGCGTCTACAAACTTGCGTCTAAAAAGACGCCAGTAAGATGCTTGTCATAAAAAATGCTTGAAAACCAGTCAGATGCGCTGTATCACAGGGAATCTTACTGGCGTCTTGTTTCTAGCACTCCTTGTAGGTGTGATCGCCCCCTAACTCTGGTTCTTTGAGTTCTGGATGACCTGCAGAGACAGGATGTAACTCTGGTTCTATGAGTTCTGGATGACCTGTAGAGACAGAATGTAACTCTGGTTCTATGAGTTCTAGATGACCTACAGAGACAGGATGTAACTCTGGTTCTTTGAGTTCTGGATGACCTGCAGAGACAGAATGTAACTCTGGTTCTATGGGTTCTAGATGACCTACAGAGACAGGATGTAACTCTGGTTCTATGGGTTCTAGATGACCTACACAGACAGGATGTAACTCTGGTTCTTTGAGTTCTGGATGACCTGCAGAGACAGAATGTAACTCTGGTTCTATGAGTTCTAGATGACATACAGAGACAGGATGTAACTCTGGTTCTATGGGTTCTAGATGACCTACAGAGACAGGATGTAACTCTGGTTCTTTGAGTTCTGGATGACCTGTAGAGACAGAATGTAACTCTGGTTCTATGGGTTCTAGATGACCTACAGAGACAGGATGTAACTCTGGTTCTTTGAGTTCTAGATGACCTACAGAGACAGGATGTAACTCTGGTTCTATGAGTTCTAGATGACCTACAGAGACAGGATGTAACTCTGGTTCTATGGGTTCTAGATGACCTACAGAGACAGGATGCAACTCTGGTTCTATGAGTTCTAGATGACCTACAGAGACTGGATGTAACTCTGGTTCTATGAGTTCTAGATTACCTACAGAGACAGGTTGTAACTCTGGTTCTATGGGTTCTAGATGACCTACACAGACAGGATGTAACTCTGGTTCTATGAGTTCTAGATGACCTACAGAGACAGGATGTAACTCTGGTTCTATGGGTTCTAGATGACCTACAGAGACAGGTTGTAACTCTGGTTCTATGAGTTCTAGATGACCTACAGAGACAGGATGTAACTCTGATTCTATGGGTTCTAGATGACATACAGAGACAGAATGTAACTCTGGTTCTATGAGTTCTAGATGACCTACAGAGACAGGATGTAACTCTGGTTCTTTGAGTTCTAGATGACCTACAGAGACAGGATGTAACTCTGGTTCTATGGGTTCTAGATGACCTACAGAGACAGGATGTAACTCTGGTTCTATGAGTTCTAGATGACCTACAGAGACAGGATGTAACTCTGATTCTATGGGTTCTAGATGACCTACAGAGACAGAATGTAACTCTGGTTCTATGAGTTCTAGATGACCTACAGAGACAGGATGTAAATCTGGTTCTTTGAGTTCTAGATGACCTACAGAGACAGGATGTAACTCTGGTTCTATGGGTTCTAGATGACCTACAGAGACAGAATGTAACTCTGGTTCTATGAGTTCTAGATGATCTACAGAGACAGGATGTAACTCTGGTTCTTTGAGTTCTAGATGACCTACAGAGACAGGATGTAACTCTGGTTCTATGAGTTCTACATGATCTACAGAGACAGGATGTAACTCTGGTTCTATGAGTTCTAGATGACCTACAGAGACAGGATGTAACTCTGGTTCTATGAGTTCTAGATGACCTACAGAGACAGGATGTAACTCTGGTTCTATGGGTTCTAGATGACCTACAGAGACAGAATGTAACTCTGGTTCTATGAGTTCTAGATGACCTACAGAGACAGGATGTAACTCTGGTTCTTTGAGTTCTAGATGACCTACAGAGACAGGATGTAACTCTGGTTCTATGGGTTCTAGATGACCTACAGAGACAGGTTGTAACTCTGGTTCTATGGGTTCTAGCTGACCTACAGAGACAAGATGTAACTCTGGTTCTATGGGTTCTAGATGACCTACAGAGACAGGATGTAACTCTGTTTCTATGGGTTCTGGCTGACCTACAGAGACAGGATGTAACTCTGTTCTATGAGCTCTAGATGACCTACAGAGACAGGATGTAACTCTGTTCTATGAGCTCTAGATGACCTACAGAGACAGGATGTAACTCTGGTTCTATGAGTTCTAGATGACCTACAGAGACAGGATGTAACTCTGGTTCTTTGAGTTCTAGATGACCTACAGAGACAGGATGTAACTCTGGTTCTATGAGTTCTAGATGACCTACAGAGACAGGATGTAACTCTGGTTCTTTGAGTTCTAGATGACCTACAGAGACAGGATGTAACTCTGGTTCTATGGGTTCTAGATGACCTACAGAGACAGGATGTAACTCTGGTTCTATGGGTTCTAGATGACCTACAGAGACAGGATGCAACTCTGGTTCTATGAGTTCTAGATGACCTACAGAGACTGGATGTAACTCTGGTTCTATAAGTTCTAGATTACCTACAGAGACAGGTTGTAACTCTGGTTCTATGGGTTCTAGCTGACCTACAGAGACAAGATGTAACTCTGGTTCTATGGGTTCTGGCTGACTTACAGAGACAGGATGTAACTCTGGTTCTATGAGTTCTAGATGACCTACAGAGACAGGATGTAACTCTGGTTCTATGGGTTCTGGATGACCTACAGAGACAGGATGTAACTGTGGTTCTATGGGTTCTGGATGACCTACAGAGACAGGATGTAGCTCAGGATGTTTACAGTATAACAGCTGACCTCGGCGTATCGCAGCCAGCAGGTCACTACGGGCGTCGTTCATCGGAAAGTTTGGTCCACCTGAAGGCTTCCTGCCATCTGTCGCCGGTGGCACCGGAGGTGCATTGGCCGAGGGTGGGGCCTGGCCTCCGGGGCGTGAGGGGGAGGGGGCATAGTTGGCTGGGGGGGGTGGGGGAGGGGAGGGGCTGTAGGGCCGAGAGAGGACAGCAGCGCCACCTGGAGGCGAAGACATGAAGGGACTCCAGCTGCTGCACACCAAACACACACTACAGAAAGTAACAACAAAAGAGTTAATACAACAACATGTCTGTTACCTTGGATACCAGGAGCAGCTGCTGGATGCAGCGGTGTTGCCATGGCAGCAGTGTTGTTGGGGAATGCCATCTGTCCAGCTGATGGCATGAGAGGGGGGGGTGGTGGGGGGGCCGGAGGGATCTGATGGTCACTGAAGAGAGACCGAGGTCAAAGGTCAATCATGAGTCACATGATGAAACCGTTAACACTGTGTGTGTGTGTGTGTGTGTATGTGTGTGTGTGTGTGTGTGTGTGTGTACTTGGCCTCCTTGGCAGTATTAGGCCGTGCTCCATTCTGATTGGCTGAGCCGGCGAGTGGTGGCTGGTGGTGGTGATGATGCGGCTGGTTGCGGCCCAGTGAGTGCTGGCGCACGGTTGCTGTGGTGACTGCAGAGGATGCAGAGGCAGGTCGAAGGGCGCGGTCCAGCGACTGAGTCTGACCACTTCCACCTGTGGCCACTGTGACGTGATCCTTCCCATCATGCCCCTGGGCGTCATGGTGGTGAGCAGTGGAGAGGAAAGACGTGTCGTCTGACATCCCTGACCTGGAGGAGGGAGGATGGCGGTTAACGAGGTGTGACGGTTCAGTTCAGGTCATCAGGATTGTCCTGCTGAGGACCGACGGAACATTTCGTCAACTGTTTTTATTACAGAACATTCCAAACACTATACAAACACTGAATACACACGCTCCCATAATGCAACAGGTCTTCTTCTATGTGATCGAAAACAGAAATTATTGTTTGGTCCTTGAACACATCATGTGTCACAAACGGCGATCATGATTAGTGCTGACTGCTGATCAGAGGTCAGAGAACACTGTGGAGGAGGTCTCTGGACAGACTGTTTGAAATGTGAGCTTGATGCTCGAAGGAGCTGAAATGACCAATAAAAAACATTTTGACCCATTGGACTTTTTCCCTGACCTGTCAGAATAAGTGAAACTAAAACCAGGAGGTGACACTTCCATCAGCTGCTCCGCCGTCCTTCAGACATGTTTCTGTCAGAAACATACAAACAAGTTTATCTATGAGATCGTTAATGATAAGCGACGTATCACGGAGTGGCCGCACTTTTCAAAGGGCCATTTTGACGTGGTCACACTTTAATGTGCAGGAGGTTACGGTCGACTGGCAACAGGAAGCATATTAGAGTCCGTCCCTTGAAGTGATTGTGTCTGACAGGCAGTGAATTCTTCCTGATAAGGGAGAGTAACTAATGGGAGATCAGATGACCTCACCGTGAGTTTTGACCTGCTCTTGCTGACTGCAGACATCGATGGCACCTGAGCACAAGGGGGAGCTACTGAGCCATAGTCTGAGTAAGAATGACCTGTGTCGTGTCGCATTTGCTGTGTAGATGTGGGACAGTTAAACAGAGGCGGCGTTAAAACCCTGTAAAATAAGTCCTGTGTTAGAGTCCCTGTCCCTGGTCTGGGATGGACATGTCTCTCAGATTAGAGAACGGATGACTCCAGAGCGTTAAAATTGTAAAGGAAACTGGTGTCTTCGGCAGACGGATTGGAGCCACAAACTGAAGGGAGGAGCCCGGTTAAAATCCTGCTTTAGTATTTGGGATGTCTGGTCAGAAGTGTCATCACAGCCCACATGGATTCTAACATTCCCAACACAGGGATTTCTCCAGGAGGCCTTGATTTTAGCCACCTTAGCACCTTGGAAACAGCTGATCGTCTTCTGATGTGCCTCACAATTGAGTCACTGATGACCAGGGGGTTGGGGGAGCAGCTGGTGAGCAGATGGAAGAGGATGGTCCGAGGAGCGAGGACCAGGGCCCACCATAGCCCAAGTGAAGTTAATCTTCAGCAGGAAGTAGAGCCCCTTGGAGCCGGAGTGTAAATTGGCTTTGATTGCAGGGCGTGGGCTGAGGGGGCAGCCCAGGAGAGTTTGCTGGGTAGGCTGTGGGGGATGTGGAGCCCCTGGACCCATGTGGCATCATGGGTGGTGGAGGAGACTGTGGACTCTTAGTCAATGGAGGGAAGTCGTGTTCATCAAGGATATCGTACCAATTCTCCAGCTGGATATTGCAGGCTGAGGGACTGCAAATAGGAAGTCCACCCTTCCTTTTGTGTTCACCGACCACAGTCCAGGACTCCGGAGTGGAGTTGACTGGAGCTTTGGGTTTAGCTCCAAGCCTGACCCAGCGTTCCTCAGAGCCGACAGCTGGAGCAGGAACAGGAGCAGCAGCGGCTGAGGCGGCGACAGCAGAGTGGAGAATAGTGGAGTCCAACCCTCCACTATCAATGGCGATGGTTTGTGCCAGGCCGAACATGATGGTGTCTGAAGATTGTTTTTTTATTAAATAACGATCCCATTGTGACTAAAAGCACACATCCAGTGAAACGTAGAGTCAAAACACTGAGGATCTAAAGTTACAGCAGAGCTCTCTGCGACACAGCAACAGACACCTGACACCATTTATCAATCAATCAATTTTATTTATAAAGCCCAATATCACAAATCACAGTTTGCCTCACAGGGCTTTACAGCATACAACATCCCTCTGTCCTTATGACCCTCACAGCTGATCAGGAAAAACTCCCCAAAAAAACCTTTAACAGGGAAGCCCTGTGAGGCAAACTGTGATTTGTGATATTGGGCTTTATAAATAAAATTGACTGATTGATTGATTGATTGAAATATAAATATTACTCAGGAAGCTGTTAAAGCCAATTCACCTGTCAGGTGACATTGAACCGTCTGAGGTGTGGTAAGGTGATGGTGTCACTCGAGCGTCTGGACGGAGCTCCTTGTCGTACGCCATCAGGTTCCACTCCTGCCGCCTGTTCCGAGCTTTCCGAACCTTCACAGGAAGAACGACAAGTTTGTTAACGATGAATTCTGAATGACAGAAACTCGAGAACGATGACACTCACCTTCTTCACCTCCCGTCCTGAAGACTCCTCCACATGCTTCTGCTCCTACACACAAAAACACGCTGTTTCAGGCAGGAAGTGATGTAAGGAAACACTCAGAGAGACAGAGACAGACAGAGACAGACGGAGACACAGACAGAGACTAGGGCTGTCCCGAATACCATTTTTTATTGTATTTGAATATTCGTTCACGGGGGGGGGGGGGGGGGGGTTCGGACCTAATTGTATTGCGGAGTTTTGCACAGAGGCGACCAGATCTTTGCTCTCAAACCACAACAAATGTGATCACACAACAGTCTCCTTCAGTACATTATTCTATGCTTTCTTTTGATTTTCACATTGGCTAGTGTAGAGGCAAAAATCGGTGCCTGGAATTGGGCCTGTAGGCTCCCGACCTTGTCCTCCACTTGACTTCTCAGTTGTCCTCTGACGTCAGTCTGGTACCTTGGATTCAGCTAAGTATACTCAAAGAAAACACTGGAGACAGGCAGAGTCCGATGCAGTCGAGTTTAATGTGTTCAATTTGTTTAATTTGTCTTCTGATTAAATCGGAACCGTTGAAACAAGTTGTAGGAAGCCTCTGCGAGTAATTGGTTGCTGGCAGACACTCTGTGCTGCAATAAAATGGTTAATCAGCAGTGCCGTGCACTGTAGAGCCGATGCGCTGCTGGTTCTGCCGGCCTGAATAGAATATAATGTCTATAGCCTTACTGTTGTGTACAGCCTTATAGACTGAGCTGAGTAGTGATGAGTAGGTCGACCCGTAACCCACGTGACCTGCAAATGGACCTGCGGGTCGGGCAGCAGTGATCGTCTGTTAAATCGGTCTGTAAATGATATTTTGACATTATTGGCTATTACTCATGGCATCTGAAGGTACTGATGCGTTGAGCAGGTGACAGTCCGCGGTCGTTTTCAAAACACACTTGTGTCACGCACTCCAAAAGAAACTTGTTGAAACTTTAAACAATAATTTATTGTACAAAACGGGGGAAACAAACGTTGACAAAAACGGTTCCATAATTCATATTAAATTCAAAAGATAACGAAAAAACAGCTACAAGTTAGAGGGAATAGTGATAAAGTGATAAAACTTGGCATTGATCCACAGCCTCAGACGGATGTGCTCAAGCGTGCCGTGCGCACAAGCTCCGTTGGTAGGCTATACTATATTTTCACATTTTAAAAATGCAATTTAAAAGTTTGGATTTTTATTGATAACCTACATTTACCAACAACAAAAAGACTGCATTTAGCACCAAAAAAATATGTAAAAAAAAAAAAAAAAGTAGATAAAAAAACGAATATCGAATACCAAATTTTCATAACGAATACCTACCCATAGAAACGAATATTCGAATATCCGAATATTTGGGTACAGCCCTAACAGAGACACAGACAGACAGAGACACAGACAGACAGAGACACAGACAGACCTTCTGTCGTCTCTTCTCTTTGCGTTTATTCTCGGTGGCCTGCAGCATCTTTTCCCTCCAGAGGCTGAAGAAGTACGATGGGTCGGTGTAGAACTTCAGACCGTCCTTCTTATCGTCCCTGCACACACACACACACACACACACACACACACACACACACATCCAAAGTTTTGATTGGTTCAGGTTGGATCAGCTGCAGCCAATAACACAGGAGGATATTAAAAACACTGACAAAAACAAAAGCCGTTTCTCAATATGTGTTCTTGTGGACTTGTGACACGTCATCAGTCACAGCCCAAGTACTGTTCCAATTCAAAGTTCACATCTGGCCAAGTTCAGTCCAAATTCCCGGATGTGTTCTCGCCACACCCATTTCACCGGGGATGCATCGGAGCAGACTTGTGTGGACTTCAGACAGCCAGGTATCCCAGCATGCATTTCGCAACAATCATCGGAAAATGACAAGTGAGGGAAAGGCGCACAACTGTAAGCCATAATTACCGATATGTTACTGTTGTTTTGTCACAGAATGTAGTGTTTTCATGCGTAGTTTAAACGTCAGACCCGTGGTCGATGTTTTAATATAGAGTCCAGTTGAATGTGAGGTCCTGCTAGATGACAGCGGTGTCAACGCTCATGTGTTTATGAGCTCATAGATAATAAATGTGTGTATGAGCGCTCAGGCTGCCCCACCGAGAGCAGCCTCTCTCGGGTAGTCCTTTTGAAATTTGTGGCTGATATCTCTGTAGTGGTTAAATATGAAATGTAGTTCGTTTGGGGAATGTCTAATGGGCAACATTCAGTCTCAGTATAAGATATATTCTTATATTATTAAATGTTGTAACATGTTATTGTTCTTTGCATTCTTTTGCTTATTTATGTGTTTTTACCATACAATAATGATTTTAAGAATTTATTGTAATTTATTTATTGTATTTAAAGATTAATTGTATTTACTGGATCCAGAGGTGTTAGCCAACTATAGACCAATATCTAATCTTCCCTTTATGTCAAAGATCCTTGAGAAAGTAGTCGCAGACCAGCTGTGTGATTTTCTCCATGATAATAATTTATTTGAGGAATTTCAGTCAGGATTTAGAGTGCATCATAGCACTGAGACAGCACTAGTTAAAATTACAAATGACCTTCTGATTGCTTCAGACAAAGGACTCGTCTCTGTACTTGTTTTAGATCTTAGTGCGGTGTTTGACACAATTGACCATCAAATTCTACTGCAGAGACTGGATCACTTAATTGACCTAAAAGGTTCTGCACTAAGCTGGTTTAAATCTTATTTATCTGATCGTTTTCAGTTTGTTGACGTTCATAATGAATCATCCTTACGTACCAAAGTTTGTTTTGGAGTTCCGCAAGGTTCTGTGCTCGGACCAATCCTATTTACTCTATATATGCTTCCTTTAGGTAACATCATTAGAAATCACTCTATAAATTTCCATTGTTATGCGGATGATACTCAGTTGTATTTATCAATGAAGCCAGAAGAAAGTAATCAATTAATTAAACTCCATAACTGCCTTAAAGACATAAAAACTTGGATGAGCACCAATTTCCTGATGTTAAATTCAGACAAAACTGAAGTTATTGTTCTTGGCCCCAAACAACTCAGAGACTCTTTATCTGATGACATAGTTTCTCTAGATGGCATTGCTCTGGCCTCTAGCACTACCGTAAGAAACCTCGGAGTAATATTTGATCAAGATTTGTCTTTTAATTCTCATGTAAAACAAACTTCACGGACTGCATTTTTTCATCTGCGTAATATTGTGAAAATTAGGCCTATCCTGACCCGAAAAGATGCAGAAAAATTGGTCCATGCTTTTGTTACCTCTAGGCTGGATTACTGTAACTCTCTATTATCAGGTAGCTCTAGTAAGTCCTTAAAAACTCTCCAGCTAATTCAGAATGCAGCAGCACGTGTACTAACAGGAACTAAGAAACGAGATCATATTTCTCCTGTTTTAGCTTCTCTGCACTGGCTCCCTGTAAAATCCAGAATTGAATTTAAAATCCTACTGTTAACTTATAAAGCTCTAAATGGTCAAGCTCCGTCATATCTTAGAGAGCTCATAGTGCCATATTATCCCACCAGAACACTGCACTCTGAGAACGCAGGGTTACTCGTGGTCCCTAAAGTCTCCAAAAGTAGATCAGGAGCCAGAGCCTTCAGCTATCAGGCTCCTCTCCTGTGGAATCATCTTCCTGTTACGGTCCGGGAGGCAGACACCGTCTCCACATTTAAGACTAGACTTAAGACTTTCCTCTTTGATAAAGCTTATAGTTAGGGCTGGCTCAGGCTTGCCCTGTACCAGCCCCTAGTTAGGCTGACTTAGGCCTAGTCTGCCGGAGGACCCCCTATAATACACCGGGCACCTTCCCTCCTTTTCTCTCTTTCTGTCTCTCTCTCTCGTATTCTATTACTGCATCTTGCTAACTCGTCCATTCTGGATGTCACTAACTTGGCTTCTTCTCCGGAGCCTTTGTGCTCCACTGTCTCTCAGATTAACTCATATCACAGCGGTGCCTGGACAGCGTGACGTGTGTGGTTGTGCTGCTGCCGTGGTCCTGCCAGATGCCTCCTGCTGCTGCTGCCATCATTAGTCATTAGTCATACTTCTACTGTTATTATACACATATGACTATTGTCACACATGTATACTGCCAGATATTAATACATACTTTCAACATATTTTACCACAGTAGCCAGAATTATAACTATAATATTATTACTTTCAATAACGTTGTTGTAAGCTACTGTCATTACCTGCATATCTGTCTCTGTCTCTCTCTCTGTCTCATTGTGTCATGTGGATTACTGTGAATTTATTATGCTGATCTGTTCTGTACGACATCTATTGCACGTCTGTCTGTCCTGGAAGAGGGATCCCTCCTCAGTTGCTCTTCCTGAGGTTTCTACCGTTTTTTTCCCCGTTAAAGGGTTTTTTGGGGAGTTTTTCCTGATCAGCTGTGAGGGTCATAAGGACAGAGGGATGTCGTATGCTGTAAAGCCCTGTGAGGCAAATTGTGATTTGTGATATTGGGCTTTATAAATAAAATTGATTGATTGATTGAATTGAGTATTTATTCAACAGCATTTTAAATATTGATTATCTGATATGAATTGTATACCTGATGTCTGAATAAACTTTTCCTCTTCACATCTGACCTGTTTGATCCATTTATATTGGTGAGGACAGACTAAATGAGAAACTGCTGTCAGTGTAATCCAGTACAGTTCAACAGCACCACAATCTACAACTCAACACTTCAATAAAATGTCAGACTGAATATTAAACTGCTGTTGTTTTTTCTACCAAGTAAACTGTCACATCTCCATAAAAATGTAGACAGAAAGCATAATGATGAGACAAATGCAGTGATGGACAGTAACTAAGTATATTTACTCAAGTAGCCACTGTACTTAAGTACAAATTTGATGTACTTTGGGTATTTCCATTTACTGAGAGGGAAATACTGTACATTGTACTCAAGCTACATTTATTTGATAGCTATAGTTACTTTCAGATAGTTTGTTTTATATGTTGTTGTTTCATAATTACAAGTTGCTGTGTGTTGTTATAGATCAGACTAGTGCACCAGTGACAGCTGTTAAAATTAGTTCTACCATGACAACATTTAAATGCTGCTCACATGAAGCCTACGTTGATCAATTAATACTCAATACATATTCATGTATATGATGATCACAACACTTGAAATTGGGTCACTCTGCATCATGAGTACTTTTAACTTTAATTTTAAGTAGTCCTACATTTTGCTGACAATACCCAGATATTTTTACTCAAATCAGATTTGGTATGCAGCACTTTGACTTGTGACTGAGTTTTTGTTCTTTGTTGTGATATTCCTGGGTACTTTGTCCACAACTGGACAAACATATCGAACAGACATGCAAGCATCGCATGTCTCATCCTCATCCTCATCCTCCGCTGTCTTTCTGGGATCTGCCTCCTCAGTTGGGCAGCCTCCTCCTCAGCCTGCAGGTACAGCAGTCCTGCTGCAATAACTGTGCCAAGACGCCTTCTCCGATCCATGTCCGCTACTGATTTTTGATTTCCATCTCGCCAATGCTCACGATCACAATAACCACCAACTCTCCACAAACTTTTCCCCCCGCACTTTTGATTATAATCAGAAGCCAGCTGCGGGGAAAAGGTTTTAAAAGAAAAAGGTTTTATGAAAATATTTTGGCTATTTATATGTTTTTGTGTGTCAGTTAGCCTATATATGTTGAAACGTTAAAAACATATAGGCCTATATATTAATTTCTCATAATGTCTATGCAAAGACGCAGGGCTGGGCTGTGTTTACATTGTTTTATTCTAAATGCATACAACACAGTACAACAGCCAAGGCGTGGACTTGCCAAGTCCACAAGTCCAAACTGCCGAAATTGAGTATTGAGAAATGGCTAAAGTCTGCTTCAACACGCAGACATCACTTCCTGTTGGTCTGAATGAGCTGAGCTGATTGGCTAGAGAGGTTTAGACCGACCTGTAAGGTGTCAGGATGTTGAGGGGCGGGGTTTAGACCAACCTGTAAGGAGTCAGGACGTTGAGACCGACCTGTAAGGAGTCAGGATGTTGAGGGGCGGGGTTGAGACCGACCTGTAAGGAGTCAGGATGTTGAGGGGCGGGGTTTAGACCGACCTGTAAGGAGTCAGGACGTTGAGGGGCGGGGTTTAGACCAACCTGTAAGGAGTCAGGATGTTGAGGGGTGGTGGTTTGTCGCAGCGTTGGTACATTTCCAGAACAGGGTTGAGGATGGAGCTCCGTGACACCACCTGCTGGTCCTGGATGGTGCTGCTCCTGAAAGCCTTCCTCATGTTGATGTCCTGCAGAGACACTATGACATAAACAGGTGTGTTAGGACACTGCAGGTGAAGAGGGAATCAGCCTAGGGTCACTGTCTGACTGATGATGACAATGATGATGGTGATGGTGATGAAGATGATGACTAACCTTCCTCCACGGTGGAGTCCAGCTGTGTGACCTTGACAGCCAGCAGGTCCACACGCTCCTGCAGGCTGCTCATCCTCAGGTAGAAGCTGTTGGCCTCTGTGAACAGCTCACTGAAGATGTCCTCCGCATGACGACCTGCACACAGTCAACAACACACCAAGCCCGTGTTACACTGCAGTGATGTCACACAGATGCCAGACAGACTGTAACCTGCTGCAGTTCACCTGTGACTCACCTGAGAGTCTGACCTCACCTCACTTGTTAGTGGACGTCCAATCAGAAGACAGAGACCATCAGAGAGTCAGAACGTCTTACAGTGAGGTCATCTCTTAGGTCTCCACAGAAAACAATGAACACATTGACTGATCAATTGATTGATTGACTGACTGACTGACTGACTGACTGACTGGGACCATTGGTCTGAAATCAGAAAACCATCAAACCACCTTCATGGTATTGGGATTGAAATAAAATCAATAATCCAGTAGAAGTGATGATGATGATGGTACAGTCTAGTACGGTCTGGTGCAGTCTGGTGTGGTCTGGTACGGTGTGGTACGGTCTGGTCTAGTATGGTATGGTACGGTCTAGTAAGGTGTGGTACAGTCTTGTACAGTCTGCTGCAGTCTGGTACAGTCCGGTATGGTCTGGTGCGGTCTGGTACGGTCTGGTGCAGTCCGGTACGGTCTGGTGCAGTCTGGTGCGGTCTGGTACAGTCTGGTACAGTCTGGTATGGTCTGGTGCGATCTGGTACGGTTTGGTACGGTGTGGTACAGTGTGGTGCTGTGTGGTACAGTCTGGTCTGGTATGGTCTGGTACAGTCCGGTACAGTCTAGTACGATCTGGTATGGTCTGGTGCGGTGTGGTATGGTCTACTACGGTCTGGTCTGGTACAGTCTGGTATGGTGTGGTACGGTCTGGTGTGGTCTAGTACAGTCTGGTCAATCAATCAATCAATTTTATTTATAAAGCCCAACATCACAAATCACAATTTGCCTCACAGGGCTTTACAGCATACGACATCCCTCTGTCCTTATGACCCTCACAGCTGATCAGGAAAAACTCCCAAAAAAAACCTTTAACGGGGAAAAAACGGTAGAAACCTCAGGAAGAGCAACTGAGGAGGGATCCCTCTTCCAGGACGGACAGACGTGCAATAGATGTCGTACAGAACAGATCAGCATAATAAATTAACAGTAATCCGTATGACACAATGAGACAGAGAGAGAGAGAGAGAGAGACAGAGAGAGAGAGAGAGACAGAGAGAGAGAGAGAGAGAGAGAGAGAGAGAGAGAGAGAGAGAGATGCAGGACAGATGGTAATGACAGTAGCTTACAACAACATTAATGAAAGTAATAATATTATAGTTATAGTTCTGGCTACTGTGGTACAATATGTTGAAAGTATGTATTAATATCTGGCAGTATACATGTGTGACAATAGTCATATGTGTATAATAACAGTAGAAGTATGACTAATGACTAATGATGGCAGCAGCAGCAGGAGGCATCTGGCAGGACCACGGCAGCAGCACAACCACACACGTCACGCTGTCCAGGCACCGCTGTGATATGAGTTAATCTGAGAGACAGTGGAGCACAAAGGCTCCGGAGAAGAAGCCGAGTTAGTGACATCCAGAATGGCCGAGTTAGCAAGATGCAGTAATAGAATACGAGAGAGAGAGAGAGAGAGAGAGAGAGAGAGAGAAGGAGAGAAGGTGCCCGGTGTATTATAGGGGGTCCTCCGGCAGACTAGGCCTAAGTCAGCCTAACTAGGGGCTGGTACAGGGCAAGCCTGAGCCAGCCCTAACTATAAGCTTTATCAAAGAGGAAAGTCTTAAGTCTAGTCTTAAATGTGGAGACGGTGTCTGCCTCCCGGACCGTAACAGGAAGATGATTCCACAGGAGAGGAGCCTGATAGCTGAAGGCTCTGGCTCCTGATCTACTTTTGGAGACTTTAGGGACCACGAGTAACCCTGCGTTCTCAGAGCGCAGTGTTCTGGTGGGATAATATGGCACTATGAGCTCTCTAAGATATGACGGAGCTTGACCATTTAGAGCTTTCTAAGTTAACAGTAGGATTTTAAATTCAATTCTGGTTTACTGGTCTGGTACAGTCTGGTCTGGTCTGGTACAGTCTGGTACGGCCTTTTGCAGTCTAGTATGGGTGTGGTACAGTCTGGGGCGGTCTAGTATGGTCTAGTATGGTCTGGTCTGGTACGGTCTGGTATGGTGTGGTCTGGTACAGTCCGGTACGGTCTACTACAGTCTGGTCTGGTACGGCCTGGTATGGTCTGGTATGGTCTAGTACAGTCTGGTCTGGTACGGTCTGGTACGGTGTGCTACGGTGTGGTACGGTCTAGTATGGTGTGGTACGGCCTGGTCTGGTACGGTCTGGTGCGGTCTAGTACGGTCTAGTATTATCTGGTCTGGTACGGTGTGGTAGGGTCTGGTGCAGTCTAGTATGGTCTGGTCTGGTATGGTCTGGTACGGTGTGGTATGGTCTGGCGCGGTCTAGTATGGTCTGATACGGTGTTGTACAGTCTGGTGCGGTCTAGTACGGTCTAGTACAGTTTGGTCTGGTGCGGTGTGGTATTGTCTGGTTCTAGACTGATACAGTCTGGTATCGTCTGGTCTGGATGTTCTGGTCTGGACGTTCTGGTACGGTCTGGTCTGGTATGATCTGGTACGGACTGGTCTGGTATGGTCTGGTCTGGTATGGTCTGGTACGATCTGGTACAGTCTGGTCTGGTACGGTCTGGTCTGGTATGGTCTGGTATGGTCTGGTACGATCTGGTACAGTCTAGTCTGGTATGGTCTGTCTGGTATGGTCTGGACGGTCTGGTACAGTCTGGTCTGGTATGGTCTGCTGCAGTCTGGTCTAGTACGGTCTGGTCTGGTATGGTCTGAACGGTCTGGTACAGTCTGGTCTGGTATGGTCTGGTCTGGTACGGGTCTAGTCTGGTATGGTCTGGATGGTCTGGTACAGTCTGGTCTGGTACGGTCTGGTCTGGTACGGGTCTGGTCTGGTATGGTCTGGTGCAGTCTGGTCTAGTACGGTCTGGTCTGGTATGGTGTGGACGGTCTGGTACAGTCTGGTTTGGTATGATCTGGTCTGGTACGGTCTGGTCTGGTATGGTCTGGTCTGGTATGGTCTGGTGCAGTCTGGTCTAGTACGGTCTGGTCTGGTATGGTTTGGACGGTCTGGTCTGGTATGGTCTGGACGGTCTGGTACGGTCTGGTCTGGTACGGTCTGGTCTGGACGGTCTGGTACAGTCTGGTCTGGTACGGTCTGGTACGGTGTGGTACGGTCTAGTATGGTGTGGTACGGCCTGGTCTGGTACCGTCTGGTGCGGTCTAGTACGGTGTGGTAGGGTCTGGTGCGGTCTAGTATGGTCTGGTCTGGTACGGTCTGGTGCGGTCTAGTACGGTCTAGTATTATCTGGTCTGGTACAGTGTGGTAGGGTCTGGTGCGGTCTAGTATGGTCTGGTCTGGTACGGTGTGGTATGGTCTGGTACGGTCTAGTATGGTCTGGTCTGGTATGGTCTGATACGGTGTCATACGGTCTGGTGCAGTCTAGTACGGTCTAGTACAGTTTGGTCTGGTGCGGTGTGGTATTGTCTGGTTCTAGACTGATACAGTATGGTATCGTCTGGTCTGGACGTTCTTGTACGGTCTGGTCTGGTATGATCTGGTACGGACTGGTCTGGTCTGGTATGGTCTGGTCTGGTATGGTCTGGTATGGTCTGGTATGATCTGAAACAGTCTAGTCTGGTCTGGTCTGGTATGGTCTGGACGGTCTGGTACAGTCTAGTCTGGTATGGTCTGGTCTGGTGCAGTCTGGTCTAGTACGGTCTGGCCTGGTATGGTCTGGTCTGGTATGGTCTGGTGCAGTCTGGTCTGGTACGGTCTGGTCTGGTATGGTCTGGTGCAGTCTGGTCTAGTACGGTCTGGTCTGGTATGGTCTGGACGGTCTGGTACAGTCTGGTCTGGTACGGTCTGGTCTGGTACGGGTCTGGTCTGGTATGGTCTGGACGGTCTGGTACAGTCTGGTCTGGTATGGTCTGGTCTGGTACGGGTCTGGTATGGTCTGGTGCAGTGTGGTCTAATAAGGTCTGGTCTGGTATGGTGTGGACGGTCTGGTACAGTCTGGTCTGGTATGGTCTGGTCTGGTATGGTCTGGTACAGTCTGGTCTGGTCTGGTCTGGTACAGTCTGGTCTGGCATGTGTCCATCCAGTTATCGGTGCAGCTGCTGGGAGCTGCTGATAGAAGTTACAGTAATAACCATCAGCACTCACTGAGTCCGCCCAGCTGTTTGATGACGGCAGCCAGCGTGCTGTTGGTCACACACTCCAGCTCACTGGCGACCCCATCAGGCAGAGCGCCGCGACACAGATACCTGGGCTCAATAATCCGCTTCACCAACGGCATGGCTTACCTGGAGACAGAGAGGGGGGGGGTCGTCAGGTGATAACAGGTCTGGTCACCAGCTGTTCACTAATCGAAAGACGGTTTGATCCCGGCTCCACCGCTCTGCATGTCAAAGTACCCTTGAGCAAGATACTGAACCCAACACTGATCCTGACAGTGACATCAGTGTGTTAAAGACTGAGCAGCTGGTGGCACCTTGTAGCCTGTAGTGTGTGTGTGTGTGTGACTGTGTGTGTGACTGTGTGTGTGACTGTGTGTGTGTCTGTGTGTGTGACTGTGTGTGTGTCTGTGTGACAGACACAGACACACAGACACACACACAGTCACACACACAGACACACAGACAGACACACAGACACACAGACAGACACACAGACACACAGACAGACACACAGACACACAGACACACAGACAGACAGACAGACACACAGACAGACAGACAGACAGACACACAGACACAGACAGACAGACACACAGACAGACAGACAGACACACAGACACACTGACAGACACACAGACACACAGACACACAGACAGACACACAGACAGACAGACAGACAGACACACAGACAGACAGACAGACAGACAGACACACAGACAGACAGACAGACAGACACACAGACAGACAGACAGACAGACACACAGACACACTGACAGACACACAGACACACAGACACACAGACACACAGACAGACAGACAGACAGACACACAGACAGACAGACACACAGACAGACAGACACACAGACAGACACACAGACAGACAGACACACAGACAGACACACAGACAGACAGACAGACAGACACACAGACAGACAGACAGACACAGACACACAGACAGACAGACAGACAGACAGACACACAGACAGACAGACAGACACACAGACAGACACACAGACACACAGACAGACAGACAGACAGACACAGACACACAGACAGACACACAGACAGACAGACACACAGACAGACAGACACACAGACACACAGACAGACAGACAGACAGACAGACACACAGACAGACACACACACACAGACAGACAGACAGACAGACAGACAGACACACACAGACAGACACACACAGACAGACAGACAGACACACAGACACAGACACACAGACACACAGACACACAGACAGACAGACACACAGACAGACACACAGACACACAGACAGACAGACAGACACAGACACACAGACAGACACACAGACAGACAGACAGACACACAGACACACAGACAGACAGACACACAGACAGACAGACAGACAGACACACAGACACACAGACACACAGACAGACACACACACACAGACAGACACACACACACAGACAGACAGACACACACACAGACAGACAGACACACAGACAGACACACAGACAGACAGACAGACACACAGACAGACACACACACACACAGACAGACAGACACACAGACAGACACACAGACAGACAGACACACAGACAGAGACACAGACAGACAGACAGACATACAGACAGACAGACACACAGACAGACACACAGACACACAGACAGACAGACACAGACACACAGACACACAGACAGACAGCAGTCTGGATGTGGCAGATGGTAACACTAATCAGTCAGTAGCTATTGCTGTTATTATTGTTGTTTACTATAATGCAAAACAGACTTCCTGTCTCTTCTTTCACCTCCTTTTACAGCTCCGCTGCTGAAACAGTGGTAACCATGGAAACCAGTCCTCCTGTACATACTGAGCATGCTCAGACACTCACTCACACACACCATCTGATCCTGCAGTCTTTGTGGGGACCAGTTGATCCCTGTTTCTGGTTCTGATCCTTATCGGAGTTCCAACAGAACATCACATGATGTGTTCATGGACCGTCAGAAATGTGAAAATCCAACGATAATTTCTGATGTTAGAGGTTCTGACTGAAAACGACCTCCAAACCCACGGAGAGATTTTGTCTAAAAACTGTCTGTAAGCCCCGCCCTTATGTCAACAAGTAAAATGTAAGTCCCTCCCCAGTGTTTGTAAAAATACGCCTCGTCCTTTTCGTTCCACCCCTCCCCCCTCATCAATAACGAACAGTCCCTTAGCACGAGCTAATGCAGCACAACATGATGTCTTCACTACTCGTCATATTTCGTCACCTGAGCAGAAGCATCGCAGCAGCAAACGTCTGACACCGAGCCGTTCATCTCATACTGACACTGAAACGTCTCCACTCTGTCGTTAAACCTATTACTGTTGGCTAATGTTAGCCGTGTGATGCTAACAGCCATGTCACTGTGTGGCTCCTTCCGGCAGTAGCAGCCTGATGATCAACAGAGAATGCTCTTTTGAACGCAGCTCTACAATCAAATCAGATTTGACCTGTTTGACCTGCAGGAAGGAGTTAGCATGCTAGCATGTTAGCACCTCCTGTTTCCTGGTCTTGAAGTCAAGATGTGTGAAATAATGTCTGTAGTTAACACCAGCTGAAGAGACGTTGATAAATACCTCACTGTCAGTTACAGCTTTATGTGTCTCTGACAAGATGAGACTACAGGACGTCATCATGCCCAACACGACTTTACAGTCTCACTGTGGTGGTGATGGTAAGTCATGTGACTGTGGTGATGGTAAGTCATGTGACTGTGGTGACGTTAAGTCATGTGACTGTGGTGATGGTAAGTCATGTGACTGTGGTGATGGTAAGTCATGTGACTGTGGTGACGTTAAGTCATGTGACTGTGGTGATGGTAAGTCATGTGACCGTGGTGACGTTAAGTCATGTGACTGTGGTGATGGTAAGTCATGTGACTGGTGACATTAAGTCATGTGACCGTGGTGACGTTAAGTCATGTGACTGTGGTGACGGTAAGTCATGTGACTGTGGTGACATTAAGTCATGTGACTGGTGACATTAAGTCATGTGACCGTGGTGACGGTAAGTCATGTGACTGTGGTGACATTAAGTCATGTGACTGGTGACGTTAAGTCATGTGACTGGTGACATTAAGTCATGTGACTGGTGACATTAAGTCATGTGACCGTGGTGACATTAAGTCATGTGACTGTGGTGACGGTAAGTCATGTGACCGTGGTGACATTAAGTCATGTGACTGGTGACATTAAGTCATGTGACCGTGGTGATGTTAAGTCATGTGACCGTGGTGATGTTAAGTCATGTGACCGTGATGACATTAAGTCATGTGATCGTGGTGACATTAAGTCATGTGACCGTGGTGATGTTAAGTCATGTGACCGTGATGACATTAAGTCATGTGACCGTGGTGATGGTAAGTCATGTGACCGTGGTGATGGTAAGTCATGTGACTGTGGTGACATTAAGTCATGTGACTGTGGTGACGGTAAGTCATGTGACTGGTGACATTAAGTCATGTGACCGTGGTGACATTAAGTCGTGACCATGGTGACATTAAGTCATGTGACTGGTGACATTAAGTAATGTGACCGTGGCGACGTTAAGTCATGTGACTGTGGCAACATTAAGTCATGTGACTGTGGCGACGTTAAGTCATGTGACCGTGGTGACGTTAAGTCATGTGACCGTGGTGACGTTAAGTCATGTGACTGTGGTGACATTAAGTCATGTGACCGTGGCGACGTTAAGTCATGTGACTGTGGCAACGTTAAGTCATGTGACTGTGATGACGTTAAGTCATGTGACTGGTGACATTAAGTCATGTGACCGTGATGACGGTAAGTCATGTGACTGTGATGACATTAAGTAATGTGACTGGTGACATTAAGTCATGTGACCGTGGTGACGTTAAGTCATGTGACTGGTGACATTAAGTAATGTGACCGTGGCGACGTTAAGTCATGTGACAGTGGTGACGTTAAGTCATGTGACTGGTGACATTAAGTAATGTGACCGTGGCGACGTTAAGTCATGTGACTGTGGCAACATTAAGTCATGTGACTGTGGCGACGTTAAGTCATGTGACCGTGGTGACGTTAAGTCATGTGACCGTGGTGACGTTAAGTCATGTGACCGTGGCGACGTTAAGTCATGTGACTGTGGCAACGTTAAGTCATGTGACTGTGATGACGTTAAGTCATGTGACTGGTGACATTAAGTCATGTGACCGTGGCGACGTTAAGTCATGTGACCGTGGTGACGTTAAGTCATGTGACTGTGGTGACATTAAGTCATGTGACCGTGGCGACGTTAAGTCATGTGACTGTGGCAACATTAAGTCATGTGACTGTGATGACGTTAAGTCATGTGACTGGTGACATTAAGTAATGTGACCGTGGCGACGTTAAGTCATGTGACTGTGGCAACATTAAGTCATGTGACTGTGGCGACGTTAAGTCATGTGACCGTGGTGACGTTAAGTCATGTGACCGTGGTGACGTTAAGTCATGTGACCGTGGCGACGTTAAGTCATGTGACTGTGGCAACGTTAAGTCATGTGACTGTGATGACGTTAAGTCATGTGACTGGTGACATTAAGTCATGTGACCGTGGCGACGTTAAGTCATGTGACCGTGGCGACGTTAAGTCATGTGACTGTGGCAACATTAAGTCATGTGACTGTGATGACGTTAAGTCATGTGACTGGTGACATTAAGTAATGTGACTGTGGCGACGTTAAGTCATGTGACCGTGGTGACGTTAAGTCATGTGACTGTGGTGACATTAAGTCATGTGACTGGTGACATTAAGTAATGTGACCATGGTGACGTTAAGTAATGTGACTGTGGTGACGTTAAGTCATGTGACCGTGGTGACATTAAGTCATGTGACTGTGGTGACATTAAGTCATGTGACCGTGGTGATGTTAAGTCATGTGACCGTGGTGATGTTAAGTCATGTGACCGTGGTGACATTAAGTCATGTGACCATGGTGACGTTAAGTCATGTGACTGTGGTGACATTAAGTCATGTGACCGTGGTGATGGTAAGTCATGTGACTGGTGACATTAAGTAATGTGACCGTGGCGATGTTAAGTCATGTGACTGTGGTGACGGTAAGTCATGTGACCGTGGTGACATTAAGTCATGTGACTGTGGTGACGTTAAGTCATGTGACCGTGGTGATGGTAAGTCATGTGACCGTGGTGACATTAAGTCATGTGACCGTGGTGACGTTAAGTCATGTGACCGTGGTGACAGTACGTCATGTGACCGTGGTGACGTTAAGTCATGTGACTATGGTGACATTAAGTCATGTGACGTTGGTGACAGTACGTCATGTGACCGTGGTGACATTAAGTAATGTGACCGTGGTGACGTTAAGTCATGTGACCGTGGTGACGTTAAGTCATGTGACCGTGGTGACGTTAAGTCATGTGACTGTGGTGACATTAAGTCATGTGACCGTGGTGATGGTAAGTCATGTGACTGGTGACATTAAGTAATGTGACCGTGGCGATGTTAAGTCATGTGACTGTGGTGACGGTAAGTCATGTGACCGTGGTGACATTAAGTCATGTGACTGTGGTGACGTTAAGTCATGTGACCGTGGTGATGGTAAGTCATGTGACCGTGGTGACATTAAGTCATGTGACCGTGGTGACGTTAAGTCATGTGACCGTGGTGACAGTACGTCATGTGACCGTGGTGACGTTAAGTCATGTGACTATGGTGACATTAAGTCATGTGACGTTGGTGACAGTACGTCATGTGACCGTGGTGACATTAAGTAATGTGACCGTGGTGACGTTAAGTCATGTGACCGTGGTGACGTTAAGTCATGTGACTGTGGTGACATTAAGTCATGTGACCGTGGTGATGTTAAGTCATGTGACCGTGGTGACAGTACGTCATGTGACCGTGGTGACGTTAAGTCATGTGACTGTGGTGACACTAAGTCATGTGACTGTGGTGACGTTAAGTCATGTGACCGTGGTGACATTAAGTCATGTGACCGTGGTGACGTTAAGTCATGTGACCGTGGTGATGGTAAGTCATGTGACTGTGGTGTAGTTAGTTTACAGCCTAACACCGGATTTCCACTGGATGCGTGTCCGTTGCAGAACGGCAGCGCTGGTTATCCGCTGCATGCTCGGCCATCCGTCAATACCCACCAGCTGCGTTTGCTGTGCGGTGCGGTGCAGCTCCGCTGGAAGACATCTCGGTGCACTGCCATGATTAATATCTCCTTGTCCATGGTGTTCACGGGGTGAAATGACGTCTGAAAACCTCTGACCTGTTGACTTCAGGCCTGCCTCCGCCCATTATGTAGTTTTCAAGGTGTAGTGCATGGAAATATGATCCACCGTGAACACTGTGTATTTTATTTTGAAAATTAACCGGATGTTTTATTGTGTTTCTGTGCACGACTTCCTGCTCCGCACGATCTGCTCTGTGCTGAATTGCTGCGTTGTGCTCCGGCATCCGGCAAAAATAGAAGTCCTGCGTATCTGCTGCGGAGGGCTCCAGAGCTGTGACGGAGCCGCAGCCAGTGGAAACACACACATTGACTAGAATTGAATCCTATCGGCTCCGCTGCTGTGCTGGAGCGCAGACGCAACCAACACACATCTGGTGGAAATAGGCCGTAACGTTAGCGTTGTACTTCAATAATCATAAAGTTTATTAGTGAAGATTATCTCTCTGAACAGAACGTGAAGGATCAGAAACATTTGTTTATTTTCTGTAATAATCCAAAATCCAATGGAACAATCTGATTGGCTGTTTGATGAGGGAACCAGGGCGACGCTGACCTCAGACGAACCCCGTCCCTACAGAACTCTGTGGTCTAATTATCAGTAAAGTTTTGGACAACATCACCCAGAATTCTCTAGGGTTGTTGCAATCATGACGTGACAGCATCGTGGAGGGACACGCCCCCCCCCAACATATACATACATTGATTGAAGGGTGTCTATGACGTCATGTAGTTGATAACAAATCAGGTAATCAAACACATCACTGAAGCAGTCTGGTTGCATTACGTCATGCAGTCGTTTCGGCAAAGTGTGTGTGTGTGTGTGTGTGTGTGTGTGCGCGCGCGCGCGCGCGCTCGGGCCTGTCCACACACAGCTGAACGATCGATCTGCGTCCATCAGTGACCGCTGATGATGTCATCGCTGGACCGGATGACTGACAGGTCTCTGATCAGTGTGTGTGTGTGTGTGTGTGTGTGTGTGCAGAGACTGTCACGAGCCACGGATCGATCACAGCTCTGATCCGTCGATAACTCGTCATCTCCAAACCGATAACGGATCGATGGGACTCACCGCGGGCTGAGGACACTTCCGCTCCGGTGTCCGCTTCGTCGTTTCGAGGTTCCTCCGTCACAGAGCGGCGGACACGAGACTCATCCTCCGATCCTCCGACCGGGAATGGATGCTGAGACGAGGAGGAGGAGGAGGAGGGAGCCAATCTGACTCTCCTTCTGACGCCTCATCGGAGCTGCTCGGCTTCTGCCGGAGAACTTCGGCCGCGTGGTGATGAAGAGGAGAGCAGCTCAAACAGACACCACATAGATGTGTGTGTGTGTGTGTGTGTGTGTGTGTGTGTATTATTGAAGTAGAAAGTGGTCTCTGGCACAACTTCACTGATTCACAAGGTGTATGGAGAGTGAGGAAACACTGGACAATGTCAAAAGAGCTCCAGCAACACTTGTGGTATGAAAAACAACTTTATTGACCGACACGTTTCGGCTTGTGGCCTCCATCAGGGTCATGTGTATTATTATTATTATTATTATTATATTATTATATAATTATTATTATAATAATTATTATTAATAATAATAATGATGATGTTATTATGATGATATTAATAAAATATAATATGGTGAGGTCCCTCTCACAGTGTTGCAGGTTTGCTGTTGTACAGTCCAGCGGTCAGCAGGGTGCAGTCCTGAGGTCTGGACTGTGAAGATGGATTTGGAGTCAGGAGGTAACCGGCCCCAGACAGTGAAACTTGGACCCCACCTCTCCTCCACCTGGACACTGAGTACAGGCTCCCCTTACGCAACAGTCTTGTTGTATTAATGTTGTTTGCTATGCAAACGCTAATTATCTGTACTTGTCTGCACATCAGAAGTAGCCCCTGCAATTTTGTTGTATATGTAGCATCCTTTTGTTCCTATGCAATGACAATAAAGGCTTTCTGTTCTATTCTACCTTCAGGGTTAACTCTGAGGGTCTCAGTACTATGAAGCCGGTTCTCTTTTTATCAGGATAAATTACCATGGTAACTGATGCTGAACAGCTGACCTGGGCCCTATTTCAGAGAGCAGGATCAATGAAACTCTGAGTTTGTTCAGCCTGAGATGAAACTCTGAGTTTTCCGTTTCACAAAGCCAGCTCAGTGTAACCCTGAGTCAGTTACTATGGTAACATACTCTGTGAAGCTAACCTGCTGAGTCACAGGTTTGCTTCATGTCAGCCTGAGGCTGAGCGTGTAGCAGGAAGTAGAAACATGGCGTGTCCTTTAGTGAATGAAGTGGTGGAGGTTGAGGCCCAGTGTATTCAGAGGCTGTTGTGTAAGGAGAAGGTGATTAGAGCCTGTTTGGATGTCTCCCTGGAGGAGTGTCTATATGAAAGATACTGTTTGACCTCACACTATCATTTATCTAACAATCTGTTCCACCCACATATATCACATATTACACATCCTGTGATTATCATCACAGCACATTTTATGCATTGTCCTTTGATTCTTTTCTTTATAACATCAGAGACACTGAACACATCAGAGAGACAGCGGTTTGTCGGCCCGTAAGAAAAGTGTCTCTGGCTCTGAAAAGACTTTGGACCCTTGTTGTGGTTTTCCCTGGACATAAATCACAATCCATTATTAAAGTACTGTAATTACCACGGAGCATCGGTGGCTCAGTGGTTCAAACCCAGCCTGCTGTCCTGTGCTACATGTTGTTCCCTCTCTGCCCATACCGTTATGCTGTCCTGACATTAAACGCAACATACATGTTTCTGTATGTTAGACACATGACCTCATCACATGACATGACATCACTTCACATATGAACACGCTCTGCAGGCTGTTCCCATCACACCTCTCTCTGTTCAGCTGATGGAGCACGTTGATTTTTCATGTCTTCAAATCTCTAATTCAGTTTTGGATGAAATCAGTGGATCTGCTTTTAACTCCACTTCCTGCCTCTGAGAATCACGTTATCTGCACTCTACTGATGATGTCTGTTGGTGCTCACTGTGAACCAGCTTCCCTCAGGCTGAACAGACTCAGAACTCACTGAACTGATTCTGATCAGCTGCTCTGTTTCTCAACTCAGGCTCAGTCAGCTCAGAGATCAGGATCAGAGTTTGCTGAGCCTGCTTTCTGAAATAGGGCCCTGATAACATCCTGTCAGCAGTCCGACCTCTGACCAATCAGATCACTGAAGACAAAAGTATCAATGGACACATGTCCAGAGTCTCAGGTGACAGACAGGAACCTGTTACCGGTCAGTTAGAATCAGTTCAGTATTTCCAAAGAGATCATTCAAACACTGAACGGATGATTTAACTGATATAAAGTTTATTTCAGTGACAGTGTTGAAATTTGACACCTGTAATTCATCAGAATAACATGACACACCTGTGATTCATCAGAATAACATGACACACCTGTGATTCTTCACAATAACATGACACACCTGTGATTCTTCACAATAACCTGATACACCTGTGATTCATCAGAATAACATGACACACCTGTGATTCTTCACAATAACATGACACACCTGTGATTTTTCACAATAACATGACACACCTGTGATTCTCCACAATAACATGACACACCTGTGATTCATCAGAATAACATGACACACCTGTGATTCATCACAATAACCTGATACACCTGTGATTCTTCACAATAACATGACACACCTGTGATTCTTCGCAATAACATGACACACCTGTGATTCTTCACAATAACCTGATACACCTGTGATTCATCAGAATAACATGACACACCTGTGATTCTTCACAATAACCTGATACACCTGTGATTCATCACAATAACATGACACACGTGATTCTTCACAATAAAGTGACACACCTGTGATTCTCCACAATAACATGACACACCTGTAATTCATCAGAATAACATGACACACCTGTAATTCATCAGAATAACATGACACACCTGTGATTCATCAGAATAACATGACACACCTGTAATTCATCACAATAACATGACACACCTGTGATTCATCACAATAACATGACACACCTGTGATTATTCACAATAACCTGATACACCTGTGATTCATAACAATAACGGCACACATGTGATTCTTCACAATAACATGACACACCTGTGATTCTTCACAATAACATGACACACATGTGATTCATCAGAATAACCTGACACACCTGTGATTCTTCACAATAACATGACACACATGATTCATCAGAATAACCTGACAAAGCTGTGATTCTTCACAATAACATGACACACCTGTGATCCTTCACAATAACCTGACACACCTGTGATTCATCACAATAACATGACACACCTGTGATTCTTCACAATAACATGACACACCTGTGATTCATCACAATAACATGACACACCTGTGATTCTTCACAATAACATGACACACCTGTGATCCTTCACAATAACCTGACAGACCTGTGATTCATCACAATAACATGACACACCTGTGATTCTTCACAATAACATGACAGACCTGTTATTGACGGACGATGTGACCATGTGACGGGTTCATCAGACAGATAACCAAGATATCCTGGGGAAGATGAACTGGTTTCACAGTTCAGACCTCTGATCAGCAGCTCCATCAATAATCAATACACTGATCAGATCAGCAGCTCAATCAATAATCCAGATCTGACCTTCATGATAAAAACCTCAAATTAAAGGAAATAAAAGATCAAATAAAAACGATGATTCAGAATGTTTACACTGATTTAAATTCTTCACACTTATTCATGTTTATTTATCAATGTTTGTTAATGTTTATTAATATTTAAAATGTTACCCATGACACCTTGCATGACTTATGGGTGCAACTTCTGTCTCTGCACTGAAACCAGCGATTTCCAATGGTAACAGTTTATTTAAAGCTTGTTTACAGTTTGTTTACAGTTTGTTTAAAGCTTGTTTACAGCCTGTTTAGTTTGTTTACAGTTTGTTTACAGCTTGTTTACAGTTTGTTTACAGTTTGTTTACAGCTTGTTTACAGTTTGTTTACAGCTTATTTACAGCTTGTTTACAGTTTGTCTACAGCTTGTTTACAGTTTGTTTACAGTTTGTTTACAGTACACTATTCTTCTTTCCAAGAGGGAAATAAAAGGTGGAACACATCACCTGTTATCACTCAAACAGGATCATGTGATCATACTTCTGCCATCTCAAAGCAACCGAGCGTGCTAACTGTTAGCGTGCTAACAGTTAGCTCCATTAGAACATTGTTAACTTTAACATGTCCCAAGCAGCTTAAGGTAACATCTGCTCCTTCTAAAGATGGTTTATGATTTCTGATGGCTTATTATGAGACACTAACACATAATTCGGTATTAACTGTAGCTCCATGTAAAGTGAATAAATGTGATGTTTCCAGCTAATCCTCCCCTTGTCTGTGTTAACCACGCAGTTTACATGTTTTGTTAACCTCTGATTTATTAAAAACTGTTCTGCGTGAAACATGAAGCTGAATTCAGCAGCAGACTTCAGTCACAGTGATTTAAATAACTTCATGTGTTTATATGATATAAAGGCAGTACATTAAATCAGTAACACATTCTCAGCCCTGATGATTAAATACATATTTCACAGTTTATTTTCTAATGTAGGTTGAGACTGAAGTCAGACGGGAAAAGACAGGGATATCATGTACTGACGCTGAGTGACGCACCTGTCAGTCTATGTGTCATTCTCTACTAATAACTCTGATTTAAACTCTTGTGGTTCTATTTCTCATGTCAACAGTAACCATGGAAACAGGAACAATCCCTGTTTGTCCTGGTCACATGTTCAACACACAAGTGCTGAAGACACAAATGTAGCTCAGACTGGTTGTTGGTCATCACAGACACGGACAGTGCGACAGGTACCAGAGCTCCACAGAGACATTTTAGTAGATGCTGAGTTAACATTAGTTAAATATTTGTTAAATATAAACTGAAGAAAAATTACTTTGGAAAAGAACCAGCATTGGCGGTTAGCCACCAAGAGTAGCCACCAGGACTAACCACAGACAGTCTATGGGACTAACTAGCTTAATGCTACTTCCTCTATCTCACAGGAAGTTGCGCCCAGAATCATTTCTACAGTCGTGTCCTCAGGAATAAGGTGGATACATCTTTAAACATGTTTCAAATGTTGAGGTTTCAGTTTCTGGTATAAATGAGAAACTCAGCATCAAAAAATAAATAAATAAAAAAAAATATGAGACGTCACAACGATAAACATTTAAAGGACATTAAATGTTTTTTTTTAAAAGTCCTTAAAATGTTTTTTTTTTTTTTTTAATTATTAAAATGTTTGAAGCGTCAGTGAGACCTGCAGGAAGTGATCACATGTACCTGTGATCAATAAAACAAACACTGATCAGTGGGAACGGTTCTAAATGTTAGATGCAGACTAAGTGATGACTTCTTCTTCTTCTTCTTCTTCTTCTTCTTCTTCTCCTTCTTCTCTATGTTTTGGCGCCATGGCCCTGTGACATCATCGCCCTCTGCTGAAGTCTGTCTGACCTGATTAGAGGTCAGTCCGTCCCACTTCCTGTATTCAGTGACATCATCAGAGTCTGTCACATTCAAACTCAGGGCCAGTCTCAGAGGGGCAGGGCGTGTCGATGTAGAACACTTCCTTGTTAGTGGGTGGCGGCGTGCAGCACGGGCTTCCCATCCCAGAGTCTGGGCTGGGGGCGGGGTAAGGCTGGTTCCCAGGTGAGTACTTTTTCTCGGTGCGGTTCAGAGGAGCTTTGAATCTGGCGTCAGCCTTCGGCTTGAAGCGCTTCAGCTTGACAGTGTCCTTGGCATCACGCGTGCATGGCAGCAGGACAGCCACGTCTTTGCGGAACTTGGAGCTGAGTCCGAAGTAGATGAGGGGGTTGTAGAAACTGGCGGACTTGGCAAAGAGGCGGGTGAAGATGCTGGTGAGGTTGGGCACGTGGAAGCCGCAGGCAGACCACATCGACACGACAGCGTACGGAGACCACGCCAGGATGAAGGCCGTACAGATCACTATGGAAACCTTGAGGAACAACAAATAATAACAAAGCTGAGTCATCACTGAATGACATGGACTCACTCCGAGTCCTCGTCTGTCCTAACCACCTGAGGTGGGACCAAATCACTGTTCTCCAAGTCTTGAGTCAAGACAGGCGAATCCCAAGTCAAGTCCCAGTTGGTTAAAAGAATTTGACAATAAAAAAAATGGTCGGATCTGTGATGCTCGATTTCAGTACAGCTTTCGATATCGATATCATGAGCTTCTCATAACAAAACTAAGGGGTTATGGTTTCTCATCAACTGCTCTCTCTTGGATGGAGAGCTATCTGGGAGAAAACAGAAAGTGTATTTTAATGGCAGTTTTTCAGAAAGCAAAGATGTTTTAAGTGGTGTCCCACAAGGCAGTTGCCTTGGCCCACTCTTATTTTCAATCTTCACCAATGATTTGCCTTATGTCCCAGATCAGGCTAGAATTGTAATGTACACCGATGACTCAACCATGTTTTGCAATTTTGAATGTGACCAAAACAAAGTGCATTGTCTTTGGCACTAGAAGATTGTTGGCCACAGACTCCCAATAAGATTTATCCATAGGGGGGACCCCAATACAGCAAGTTCAGAAGATGAAATTACTCAGTGTCACAATGAATGATCGCTTAAACTGGTCAGATCACATTGATGCTACTGTAATAAAAATGGGGCATGGTATTGCTGTGTTAAGGAAATGCTCTCATTATGTCATGCCGTCCATTAGGAATCAGGTGACACAGGCTCTTGTCCTTTCACATTTAGGATACTGAGTCGATGCGTCGACTTGTGCTGCAAAAAAAGATATCAAAAAACTTCAGCTTGCACAAAACAGAGCCGCAAGGCTAGTTCTGAACCGCTCTTTGAAAACCAATGTTTCAAAGATGCATTACAGTCTGTCATGGCTGACTGTTGAGGCGAGATCAGCATCTAGTCTTCTAACACTTGCTCGAAATGCAATGGTTGATGGGAAACCAGATTTCTTTATAGAACAGCTAGTAAAGATAGGTTCAACACACAACTATCAGACTAGACAGGTTAGTATGGGTCATTTAGAACTTCCAAAGCCGAAATCAAATTCATTAAAAAAACACAGTCATCTATAGAGCCAGTACCCAATGGAACTTGTTACCTATGCACATCAAACAAATCAAAAGTAAACAGTTATTTAAGAAATCAATTAAACAAAAGTTAATGAAAGAGACAACACAGGAGGAAAGATACTAACTGTTATGGTTTTTGTTTTTGTTTTCTGTTTCTTAATCCAGAACCACAATCAGTTTAAATCCTGGTACATGAATTGTGTGATAACTTCTGTATATGTAAGGTTTAAAGGAGCAATAAGCGAAATCGTTTCACTGCTAGGTTTGCTGTTGTGCACTGCCTGTAGACCAAAACAAAGTGTGTCATGAGCCACACCTCCCTCTACCTCTGCTCTCCACCCCCCACCCCCAACACCGCCAGGCTCACGGGCTGCCTGCTAGGCTAAAACATCGCTCTTACTCACGGAGAAGAGTAGGAATGTTAGCGTTAGCTCCCGGTGTTAGCACTAGCCGAGTCGGCTGCCACCGGTTACTGGAGTAACTTAACAGCTATGAAGCGCTTCTATCAGCTCTTCTAGTCACTGAGCCTCGCCTCCATCTCAGCAAATATATTACAAAAATGTAGCCTCACGGGGAGGCTACATTTTACAATGCTAACTGAAAATGTTAGCTGGGTTGCCGGGCTAACTTACTCACTTAACACAACCGTAACGCCTGACCCATTGCTGGGACCGAGCCGCTAATAACTCAAGCTCCAGGCATTAACCCATCCCGGTGTTTCCTCCGCAGGCTCCACTTCACTCAGCTGCCCGATAAACCCGCTGCTTCTTCCCAGTTTAACCTGAATAACAAACCAGGGCTCGGTGCTCCGGTTAGATCCAAATGGAGAGCTGGGGCTAGCTCAGAGACTAGCGGAGGCTAACTGGCTGTGTTTCTCTCTGGTCATGCTGCGGCTAACGCCTCGCCAGCCGCTCCCAGCTAGCTCCGGATTGTTATTCAGGTTAAAGTGGGAGAGGCAGCGGGTCTGTGGGGCAGCTGAGTGAAGTGGAGCCTGAGGAGGAAGCACCGGTTAGCCCCGGTTTTGTTCCGCTCTCTGCCACTTCACTTCCAAAATACGCGCTGCCATTGCTCACTGGCTGTAGCCTTTTATGGGGGGGGGGGGGGGGGGGGGGGGGATTCACATGAACATACATGAACGCGCAGCCGGACCGGCTTGTAAACAAGGGGCTGGAGATCAACACAGAGAGAGGGTGTGTGAGGTCATGCTATACTCCAGATGAAATTACACCTCTAGTTCTTCACATAGCAATTTTTTAATTCCTTCAATCTAGAAATGATGAATTTCGCTTATTGCTCCTTTAAGTTATATGTCACTTTGATTAGTTTGTTTTAATTTGTAGCTTTGTCTAGACTGACAAGGTGTCAGTCAGTGTCTGTATAACTGACATGTTTTTATATTAGTGTTTGTAATGATTTGATTTTTTTGTGGACCCCAAGAAGATTAGCAACCGCTGAGGTGGAAGCTAATGGGGATCCAAATAAATAAAGAAAGAAAGAAAGAAGTCCCGAGTCAAGACTGACAAGTCCTGAGTCAAGGCCGATCAGTCCCAAGTCAAGACTAACAAGTCCCAAGTCAAGTCCTGAGTCAAGGCCAATCAGTCCCAAGTCAAGACTAACAAGTCCCAAGTCAAGTCCTGAGTCAAGAATGACAAGAGAGGCTCGACTCCAAGTGAAGTCTTGAGTCATTGGTGATGCAGTCCGAGTCAAGATGCAAGTCCTTTCTAATTTTGTTAAGTCGAGCTGAAAGTCAATGAATTTGTGACTCGAGTCTGACTTGAGTCCAAGTCACGAGACTTGACTCCACCCTTCTGTTTACTTTTCATGGATGTTAGCATGTAGCCGTTTTGCTAGCTTAGCCTGTGATGTTTACTGTCGTACCTTGAGTTAACTCACAAGCTCTCTGAGCTGTCAGAAATGTGACGGACAGATCAACACCAATCAGCTGATCAGCATTTATTGATCAACACCAATCAGCTGATCAGCTGATCAGTATTGATGTGACAGCTTCACACACGGGCCTGTTAGCTGTAGCATTAGCGTAGCCTTGTGCAGAGCTTGTTGGACGCGTGTCAGATCAGCTGTGTGATGATGAAGCTGACCAACACTCACTATGGTGACGTCCCTCTCCATCTTCCTCTGGCGGTCGGTCAGGTCGCCCTCTGACGACAGAGCGTTTCCTCTCTTCACCGTGTTGATGATGGAGACGTAGCAGAAGAGCATGATGAGCACCGGGACGAAGAAGCAGAAGATGAAGATGCAGATGATGTAGGACCTGTAGGCACTGGAATAGTTGGCTTTGACCCAGTCGATCTCGCAGGTCCCGTAGCCTCGGTCTGCACAGAGGGGTCAGAGGTCAAAGGTTAGAGGTCAGTGGAGGCGGAGCTACAAACTGAATCTTATGTGGTCGGTTTCCTGCCTTTGTAGCTGCCCCAGCCGAGCAGCGGCGCTCCAGACCAGAATCCAGCTGTGATCCAGATGAGCAGCAGACAGACGGAGACGCTGGTCCTGCTGATGTGACGCGCTGAAACATAACAAACACGCTGCTTTATACATCACATGACTTGGTGGTGACAGGTGAGGACAGGTGACATCACAGACTCCAACAGAAACATCTCTGGGATAATGCTGAGTGACGGCGCCCTCTGGTGCTCACATGAGGAAACACTGAGACCTCAACAGATGAGTAAAAACTTTAACCACAGTGATTTGTGGTGATGTCATCCTACTGATCAGGCGCCAAGTGTCGTCATAAACTACAGACAGTGTGTTTCGTTCTTTAACTTGTTGTGAGTAAGTGAGAGAGGGATTTAGGGGGTTACATTTAGACATAATATTATGAGATGACACGTAGAAAAAAATATAACTGCAAGCAGAGACTTTGGGTTTGAACCAGCAGGAGGTTTTCCTTATCTGCTGTGAGGGTCATAAGGACAGAGGGATGTCGTATGCTGTAAAGCCCTGTGAGGCAAATTGTGATTTGTGATATTGGGCTTTATAAATAAAATTGAAATTGAATTGAACCATCAGTCTGCAGAGAATCCAGCTCTGTGATGGCTGACGGTGACCTTCAGGTTTTATGATGATCCGACAGACACTCACTCCTTTACCACCAAACCTGCCCTGGGCCACACCCCTCTTTGTCTCCACTCTGGCTTCCTATTGGTCAGTTGCAGAAACATTTTGGGGACATGTTTTCAGGGCTTTGTTAAAAACATCCACTGAGTTTGGTGAGTTTTTTGAACTGGTGGCGCCCCCTACTGATGAGTTACAAAATAATTTACATTATAATTTCAGATATCCTGAAAGTTTTGTTTTGATTGGACGGTTGATTTGTGTTTATGCCACACCTATTTTTTTTGCATCTGTAGTGCCCACTAGATTTGATTGGAACTTTCAGGGTGTGTTTGAGGTACTGATGTAAACATAAGTTTAGGGGGTGATTGGCTCGACAGTCATTGAGTTACATTTATTAATGTGCTGAGCCAAGCCCCCTCTAAAGTTCATTGGTCAATATCATCAAAACAAAATGGGATATCAACAAGTTTTTGATGACGTCTGATGAAGTCGGTCCGACTAAGATCTACTGGAAGTTTGGTACAAATCGGACTCATGGTCTAAATCAAAATGGCTGAAAATCTAGTGGGCGGAGCTTAGTGGCACTGGGTGTTTTTATAGAGCTTAGTTATGGTGTGAGGGACGTGGCCTTTCCAAAATTACATTTTTTGGGCTTTAATTGTGGCGCCCCCGTCTGGCTGATCGTTGTGGAATTACTCGAGCAGCACTCGCACACACCTTCCAACCAGCCTGATGGGGGATTGTGAAATAGAAAACTATCCACAGGTGAACATCGAGCTCTGAGCAGGGTTAAAGGTCAAACATTTAAACATTTCATCTGCAGGTCTCATCTGAGCCTGAAGCCTACAGGTGGCGCTGTGACCTCTGACCTCTGCTCGGGTGACAGCCTTTGATGTAGCGGGTAATGCTGATCACTGTCAGTGTGTTGATGCTGCTCAGACCGAACACCAGCGTGAAGAATCCGTCCACCTGGAGGAGACAGGACAGGTGTCAGGTGAGCACAGGATATAGGTGAATGTCAGGTGACAGGTGAGGACAGGATATAGGTGAATGTCAGGTGACGGGTGAGGACAGGATATAGGTGAATGTCAGGTGACGGGTGAGGACAGGTGACAGGTGAATGTCAGGTGACGGGTGAGGACAGGAGACAGGTGAGCACAGGATATAGGTGAATGTCAGGTGACAGGTGAGGACAGCAGACAGGTGACAGGTGAGGACAGGAGACAGGTGAATGTCAGGTGACGGGTGAGGACAGGAGACAGGTGAGCACAGGATATAGGTGAATGTCAGGTGACAGGTGAGGACAGCAGACAGGTGACAGGTGAGGACAGAAGACAGGTGAATGTCAGGTGACAGGTGAGGACAGGAGACAGGTGAGGACAGGTGAGGACAGGTGACAGGTGAGGACAGGAGACAGGTGAGGACAGGTTACAGGTGAGGACAGGAGACAGGTGAGGACAGGTGAGGACAGGAGACATGTGAGGACTGGTGACAGGTAAGGACAGGTGACAGGTGAGGACAGGAGACAGGTGAGGACAGGCGACATGTGAGGACAGGAGACAGGTGAGGACAGGTGACATGTGAGGACAGGAGACAGGTGAGGACAGGTGACAGGTGAGGACAGGAGACAAATGAGGACAGGAGACAGATGAGGACAGGTGACAGGTGAGGACAGGTGAGGACAGGTGACAGGTGAGGACGGGTGACAGGTGAGGACAGGTGAGGACAGGTGACAGGTAAGGACAGGTGACAGGTGAGGACAGGTGACAGGTGAGGACAGGTGAGGATAGGAGACAGGTGAGGACAGGTGACAGGTGAGGACAGGTGACAGGTGAGGACAGATGAGGACAGGAGACAGGTGAGGACAGGAGACATGTGAGGACAGCAGACAGGTGAGGACTGGTGACAGGTGAGGACAGGTGACAGGTGAGGACAGGAGACAGATGAGGACAGGTGACAGGTAAGGACAGGAGACATGTGAGGACAGGTGACATGTGAGGACAGGAGACAGGTAAGGACAGGAGACATGTGAGGACAGGTGACATGTGAGGACAGGAGACATGTGAGGACAGGTGACAGGTGAGGACAGGTGACAGGTGAGGACAGGAGACATGTGAGGACAGGTGACATGTGAGGACAGGAGACAGGTGAGGACTGGTGACAGGTGAGAACAGGTGACAGTTGAGGACAGGTGAGGACAAGAGACAGGCGAGGACAGGTGACAGGTAAGGACAGGTGACAGGTGAGGACAGGTGACGGGTGAGGACAGGAGACAGGTGAGGACTGGTGACAGGTGAGGACAGGTGAGGACAGGAGACAGGTGAGGACAGGAGACAGGTGAGGACAGGTGACAGGTAAGGACAGGTGACAGGTGAGGACAGGTGACAGGTGAGGACAGGTGACAGGTGACAGGTGAGGACAGGAGACAGGTGAGGACAGGAGACAGGTGAGGAAAGGTGACAGGTGAGGACAAGAGACAGGTGAGGACAGGTGACATGTGAGGACAGGTGACATGTGAGGACAGGTGAGGACAGGAGACAGGTGAAGACCGGTGACAGGCGAGGACAGGTGACAGGTGAGGACAGGAGACAGGTGAGGACAGGTGACAGGTGAGGACAGGAGACAGGAGAGGACAGGTGACAGGTAAGGACTGGTGACAGGTGAGGACACGAGACAGGTGAGGACAGGTGACAGGTGAGGACAGGTGACAGGAGAGGACAGGTGACAGGTAAGGACAGGAGACAGGTGAGGACAGGAGACAGATGAGGACAGGTGACAGGTGAGGACAGGTGAGGACAGGTGAGGACAGGTGACAGGTGAGGACAGGAGACAGGTGAGGACAGGTGACATGTGAGGATAGCTGACATGTGAGGACAGGAGACAGGTGAGGACAGGTGACAGGTGAGGACTGGTGACAGGTGAGAACAGGTGAGGACAGGTGAGGACAAGAGACAGGTGAGGACAGGTGACAGGTAAGGACAGGTGACAGGTGAGGACAGGAGACAGGTGACAGGTGAGGACAGGTGGTGACAGGTGAGGACAGGAGACAGGTGAACGTGTTTGGTACCTGGCAGGTCCAGATGGAGGAGATGAGGTAGTCGGTGTCCTGGAAGACATTGAAGATTTCAATGATGCCTCTGGAGTATCCGAACACGGAGATGCTGGCATCGGAGACGGCCAGGTTAAAGGTCAGGTAGTCAGTGGGCTGCAGGACGGCTCTCTGTCTATACAGGACGAAGAGGACGATGCTGTTTCCAAACCAGGACAACCAACCTGAAAGCACCAGAGACAGACTGTCAGTGTGTGTGTGTGTGTGTGTGTGTGTGTGTGTGTGTGTGTGTGTGTGTGTGTACCCACCCAGCAGCAGCAGGTACACTCCTATGATGGTCTCTCCCTGGTCAGACAGAGGGGGGTCCCGCCCCCCCCCCAGCAGCAGGCTGTTGTTCCTCCAGGGGGGGGGCGGCCCAGCAAAGCCGCTGCTGAACGATGAAGATGATGAAGACAATGTGGACATGTTGCTGCTCTGACGGTTGGCAGCTCTCTGACAGGAAGTCTGTCTCATAATCTCAGGTAAATATAGACACCTGATCCTGGTTCAGCTCTGAGCTCAGCAGCAGGTGGGCTGGCAGTACACCAGCAAACAGCAGGTGTCTGATTGGCTGATTGATGGATGATGTCACAAACACTGTCTGACTGTTAACCTCTCTTCTTCTACTGTACTTCATACCATAATGCAGAGGACGTGTTTCAGGCCAAGGAGCCCCAAACTGATGGAGAGATGGAGCAGGGACCCCCTACCATATATCTACTGTATATTAAATTGTGTTTTATATTAAACTGGGCCTGGTAACATGTATAAACGTACCTTGTTATTATGCATTCAGTACTGAGCTATTCAAATAATACACAGGTTCATACATTCATGTTTTTATTTTAAACATGTGCAAGGCACAGTGAGTGGGGGGCCTTGCCACTGCCATGTATAAACATATCTTGTCAGCTGATACCAACGCTGTCTGTCAACTGCATGATAATCAAGCTATTCAAACTGACGTTTCTATTTTAAACATAAATGTGGAAACAAAAGTGAGTGATGGCCTCTAAGTGCTTGTGTTGTCACGATGCTAAGGATGGTACTCAAGACTATTTTCAAGAAAGAGAGAACAAATAAAAGTCAGAACATCACAAAAATAACAGCAACAACACAGTCTTTGGGTCAGGGCTCTGCAATTACTGTTTCAGCTGGGACGGATTTTAAAACCAGATCATGTCGATGGGCCACATTCTGAGCAGCAAGCGACAGGTCCACTTTTTTTTTTTTAGCATATAGACAGACAGACAGACAGACAGATATTCATGCATGGCCCTCCTCAAAATAACACAGAAACAATAAAAAGAGCAATCAGTGCACAGAAGCAACATAAACAAGTGACATTAACAGCATCTATCAACACACACACACACACGCACGCACACACGCACGCACACACGCACGCACGCACGCACACACACACACACACACACACACTCTCTCTCTCTGCATCTTTCATACTTTGTCTTTTCACAGTGTGCTGTTGGCCCCCAAGCGCGATCATAAACCATAACAGCGGTGAATGAGAGACTGCGGACAGAGCGGATTAAAATATGGCTTTCTACATGCTGATCACATGTATTGATAAAGTATTGGCTTTTTATTGGCAGAGGTTTTATTGCACTGACTCACAGTAACAAGCACAGTTGTTGTCAACAAGAGTAAGTTATACTCATCTGCACCTTTCTGCTGATGTCTGACTTCACTCTGTCGTGTGTGTGTGTGTGTGTGTGTGTGTGTGTGTGTGTGTGTGGCTGCAGAATGCTGATGCATGAAACCCAAACTTTAAAAAGTAACAATAAGAGCCGGTAACGTCGGACCTTACTAGTATGACGGTCTTGATTAAATTAGCCTCGGGCTGTTTAACACCGGGTCTCGGTACCGGCCCCTGCCCGGGCCTTACATGTTTAAACGGGAGCTTTACTGCTTGTACTTCCCATGTTCACGTCGTGTGTGTGTGTGTGTGTGTGTGTGTGTGCGTGCGTCCAGGTCGGGGCTGCTGCGGTGAAGTGAGCGGTGCCTGCCTGTCTGCAGCGGTGCCTGTGTGATACGGTCACAGTCGGCTGGATCAAAGGATGGCACTGTCAGTATCGATACCCGTGCAAGTTGATATCTACATCCATACAAGCTCTAGTGTCTTTTGACAACACGACTGGGGACTGAATAGGCTCTCGGCCAATCACGGGGAACCTGACAGAGCCAGCATGTAACATGCGGCAGTGTGATTGGCAGAGCAGCGTTAGGGGCCGTGAGTGAAGCGGTGCCCAGTTTGAGAGAGCTCCTGTGTGTAGCTGGATGTGTGCATTTCTGACTGAAACACAACATCTTCTGTCTCCATTTGTCCATTTGCTACAACATGTTGGATTCATGTTAATGTGTATTTAAAGACATTATAATTTGTGGGAAAAAAAATGGGGAAAAAATATTTGAAAAAAATTGTCTAATCAACCAAAAATGTCACGACCCCTCTGCAGTACTTCCTGTTGAAGACCTCTGCTACTGTACTATGGTATGTATGTAAGTAAAGCAGTGTGTGCTTCATTGGTGATGGAGCTCTCTCTCTCACTGTGTGTGTGTGTGTGTGTGTGTGTGTGTGTGTGTGTGTTCCTGATGAAGCCACAGAGTCAGAGGGGTGTTCCAGAAAGCAGGTTTAGTGAAAACTCTGAGTGTGTTAACCCTGAAATGAGGGAAACTCTGAGTCAGTCACCATGGTAACAGACTCTGTGAACATAACCTGCTCGCTGACAGGTTTCCTTCAATAAACCCTGAGTGTTTCTCTGTCTCCTCCCTCTTACACGCTGTTTCATTTCCTCATTCATTCAGTCCGTGTCAAAGCTTGTATGGAAGCGCATTCATTAGCGGAGATTTACCGTCTGTCACAGTCTAAATCCTGCTGGATATTAGTTTGTTACTCAGGACTGTCTTAAGTTACTGAATTTATGCACATCAGTCATTTCTTTGGACATCAGTTTTTGTCTTTACATTCAAATAACACACAGCGAGAATTCACCCTCAGCTCAGAATCAAACCTCTGTCCTTTTTATATTTATTATTTTTATAACACTGTGCACAAGGATCAGACTGTCAGTCTGTCAGAGCAGCTCCCAAATGTTTATTGCACATAATGTGTAGGTCTAATTATTTACATTTTAAAAATGGGTATGAAGCTTTAGACACGTAGTATCAATGACTAATGATCTCTGTCACTGATGTCATTGGTCGCACTGATGGAACATAATTCCTATAGCCTAATATTGGGGATTATATGTTCATATTTCTGAGTGAGCAATGGTGCAGCATTTCACTGTCTTTACATTTACTACATTTGTAGCTGAAATAAAGTCACTGAATGCTGTTGAGTCAAGATACAAATAGATGTGCAACATTTTAAAATCTACTGTATTTTAACCTCAACGTCTTTTCAAGTGCAAATCACCAAACATATTATTACTGGGTCAGACTGTGAGTTTACAGTCATGTCTTTATGTCTTTGATCTATAGCCTAGCCTATATGTTTTAAATCTTCTGCCTCCTGTGTTTTTCCCCATCAGATTAAATCTGAACAAATATATTATTGTATATTATTAATATAATGTAATGTATCTACAGCCTGATACACAGTCAGATTCCACCACTTTATCTTCATTAAGGAAATGTAAGTCTGATAAATGATGAGTAAACTTTTTTATTAACTTTATGGTTAACTTATTGACACTTTCCTCGCTCTGACTCAGGCTCTTCTTTTAAAGATAAACGTGCACCGTCTGCTACACATGCATTAATATCTCTACATCCACTGGATTAAAATGGAGGCGCTGTCTTTTATTTACCTGTTGCCATGGTGAATCGTGGAGTCGGAGCTCCATTGATGATGGCTTTTTATTGTCGGCTTAACTCAGAGTGAACATACTCAGAGCTGACTGAACTAACTCAGATCAGCTGTTCTGGAACCGGTAACTCAGAGTTTCCCATCTCAGAGTAAATCAACTCAGAATTCAGCTTTCGACTCAGAGTTTGTTGAACCTCCTACCTGGAATACCCCTCTGGTCTCCACGGAGCTCTCATTGGCTCTTGGTGCCTGAACAAACCCAACATGACTCAAGCCCCGCAGAGACTCCGGGATGTGACCTGACCTGACCTGACCTATCCTCCTCCTCCTCCTGTTGTTGTCTTCTTCTTCTTCTTCTACTTCTTCTCTCCACGTGTTTGTAGTTTGCAGGCTGAAGTTCAGATTGACCATATAAGGAGCGGCAGCGCCATAAAAGGAAACGTGCTTCTTTATATGGAGGAAAGTAGTTCCGCTGCATGTCCGAAAGAACACGTCGCCTTTTGGTATCACTGCGCTCATCCTCCGTTAACAGCACAGTATTTCAGTCTCATGACGTGTAGAACACATGACTGTAACATGTCTGACAACATGTGTGATGTTCCAAAGAAGCACAGTGAACGAGCTGCGTACAGTCTGTAGAGCTATGTTCCACAGCGGACGGATATGTGCGGGTGCTGTCAGGTGATGTCCTTATGTGGAGCGGAGTGATTCGGGGGCCGGGCCTCACTGATCACTGTTCACAAACACAACTTTTTAACTTTATTCACTGATTGTGATCAAACTGGATCAAATCTGACGCACCGGACATTTTCTCCGGGTTCCTCTGACGTTCTCCGACTGATCGGCCGGATCTTGCGCTCACTGACGGATCTGATGGACAGGTAGCTTTATTTGTTGCTAAAGCAACCGCTAACTGATGCTAGCTGCTGCTGCATGTAGCAGTTAGCTCAGTTAGCCGTGCAGCTAGCGGTCCTGTTAGCTGAGTGTGCCCGGACTGGGAGCTCGGAGCACCGGGGGACTGTCGGTCTTCACACCGCCGGCACAGGAGCTTTGGCTCGCCGGAAGGAGGAGGTTTTCAGGCCCGGGGCGGTGGGATCCAGCGGGGGATGCTGGCGGGAAGCGGCGCCGGAATGGGCTCCAGAACCGGAGCCGGGCGAGCGGGAAACGGAACCGGGATCAGCACGGCCGGACCGGGACCGAACGCAGCCACCGACACCGACGGAGGCCGGTTTGAAGAGAGGGAATACAGCACCGAGGTGGTCTACAGCGGCTCCGACCAGGACTCGGACTCCGTGGACGACGAGGACACGGCAGGGTCAGGGGGGGACAGGAGGGGCGTGAAGCGGGAGAGGAGCGAGAGGGAGCTCGGACACCAGTCAGCGCCCACCTCCGGAGGCCTGAGCGGGGGTTACGGCGGGGTCAGCCCCGGGGTGCCGGGAGCCAAACCCGGCAAGAAAACCAGAGGAAGAGTCAAGATCAAGATGGAGTTCATCGACAACAAACTGAGGCGGTACACAACTTTTAGCAAGAGGAAGACCGGCATCATGAAGAAGGTGAGTGTGGAGGGAAAACACAGCAGGGGTCAGAGGTCACAGGGTCACCATACAGAGGTCACACGGTCATCACACTCAGAGGTCACAGGGTCACCATACAGAGGTCACAGGGTCATTACATGCAGAGGTCAGACATCACAGGGTCATCACACACAGGTCAGAGATCACAGGGTCATCACACACAGAGGTCAGAGGTCACCACACACAGGTCAGAGGTCACAGGGTCATCACACACAGGTCAGAGGTCACAGGGTCATCACACACAGAGGTCTGAGATCACAGGGTCATCACACAGGTCAGAGGTCACAGGGTCATCACACACAGGTCAGACATCACAGGGTCATCACACACAGGTCAGACATCACAGGGTCATCACACACAGAGGTCAGAGGTCACCACACACAGGTCAGAGATCACAGGGTCATCACACACAGGTCAGAGGTCACAGGGTCATCACACACAGAGGTCAGACATCACAGGGTCATCACACACAGGTCAGAGATCACAGGGTCATCACACACAGGTCAGAGGTCACAGGGTCATCACACACAGAGGTCAGAGGTCACAGGGTCATCACACACAGGTCAGAGATCACAGGGTCATCACACACAGGTCAGAGGTCACAGGGTCATCACACACAGGTCAGACATCACAGGGTCATCACACACAGGTCAGAGATCACAGGGTCATCACACACAGGTCAGACATCACAGGGTCATCACACACAGAGGTCAGAGGTCACCACACACAGGTCAGAGATCACAGGGTCATCACACACAGGTCAGAGGTCACAGGGTCATCACACACAGAGGTCAGACATCACAGGGTCATCACACACAGGTCAGAGATCACAGGGTCATCACACACAGGTCAGAGGTCACAGGGTCATCACACACAGAGGTCAGAGGTCACAGGGTCATCACACACAGGTCAGAGATCACAGGGTCATCACACACAGGTCAGAGGTCACAGGGTCATCACACACAGAGGTCAGAGGTCACAGGGTCATCACACACAGGTCAGAGATCACAGGGTCATCACACACAGGTCAGACATCACAGGGTCATCACACACAGAGGTCAGAGGTCACAGGGTCATCACACACAGAGGTCCGAGATCACAGGGTCATCACACAGGTCAGAGGTCACAGGGTCATCACACACAGGTCAGACATCACAGGGTCATCACACACAGGTCAGACATCACAGGGTCATCACACACAGAGGTCAGAGGTCACCACACACAGGTCAGAGATCACAGGGTCATCACACACAGGTCAGAGGTCACAGGGTCATCACACACAGAGGTCAGACATCACAGGGTCATCACACACAGGTCAGAGATCACAGGGTCATCACACACAGGTCAGAGGTCACAGGGTCATCACACACAGAGGTCAGAGGTCACAGGGTCATCACACACAGGTCAGAGATCACAGGGTCATCACACACAGGTCAGAGGTCACAGGGTCATCACACACAGGTCAGACATCACAGGGTCATCACACACAGGTCAGAGATCACAGGGTCATCACACACAGGTCAGACATCACAGGGTCATCACACACAGAGGTCAGAGGTCACCACACACAGGTCAGAGATCACAGGGTCATCACACACAGGTCAGAGGTCACAGGGTCATCACACACAGAGGTCAGACATCACAGGGTCATCACACACAGGTCAGAGATCACAGGGTCATCACACACAGGTCAGAGGTCACAGGGTCATCACACACAGAGGTCAGAGGTCACAGGGTCATCACACACAGGTCAGAGATCACAGGGTCATCACACACAGGTCAGACATCACAGGGTCATCACACACAGAGGTCAGAGGTCACAGGGTCATCACACACAGCAGGGCTCAACAATAAGGATTGCCCGATTGCCCGGGGCAAGTAAAACTCACGGTCGGGCATGTAAACTAACAACTCACTTGCCCAATCGGGCAAGTTGCTAAAAATAGTAAAAGTTAACAATTAATTGACAAAATAAATGTATTTTAAAACGTGCTCTTCGGCTCTGATGCAGCGGTCTCTCTGCCTGAAGTCACAGGCACAGCTGTGTAACAATGTCCTGCCCACAGCCCCCATTGATATTATTTTGCACGACGGACGCTTCATATAATAACATAACAATATACTATTTATGGTGTTATGTCATCGTGTCTTGTCATCGTGTCATTTCTGTCTCTACATGGTCACGCGTTAACAATTCTCCTCTGCTCTCTGTATTGCGCACGGCGGAGTTCCACCAGACACACACAGGTGAGCACGCTAGAGCGGCTCGGGCCACATTTTCCTGACCAAACCTGACCCCGAGCCCGGTGCAGTTTGTCAGCTGACAAAGTTATTGTTATGGACAGTGTGTAAATAACCAACAGACTGCTGTTACGCACAAACACGCTGCTCGCAGTGTAGCACGGCACTCATGCTGAGCTTGTGTTGCGTTTAGGTGTTGTCACATAAATAACAACTTCCAACACTTAAATAGGTCATAGCACAAAACAGCAGCATGTCAAGTGACTTTTTACTGTTATTATATTCAATAAAATTGTATGTTCCTAAATCTTGAGACACCTCATATGTAAGCTAGACAGACATTTCACCTGCTCATACTGTGCACACATGTACTGTATGTACTTAGTCCTAAAGAGCCCTTCTGGTGCCAGTAGATACATAGAAACATCCCAGCAGGCTGTGCTTTGCAAGCATACAAAAAAGTTTCACGCATGTGAAAATTATTTTTCATATGTGTGCTTCACCTCCGCTGCTACAAGTCCATCCTAGAGGAAACACTGCTGTGTGCGTTTTGTGCAACAGGTGGATGTGGTAGTCTACTGGTAGAGTAGAGAGAGAGCTAAGTAGCGTTGAAGTAGAGTAGAGCAGGGCAGAGAGATGGAAGCAAAATATATTAAACCCGGTGTTAATACAGCAGAACTGGAGAGAGGGGTGAAAAATAAATAGAGGTGGGCATGGCTCAAGTAGGGCGCAAAATTATAGACGGAGAATGATTAACAAAGATTGCCGCTGCCCTGACACTGTCATTTTTGTGTAGGAATTAAGCTACAATACATGACATATGTTGTTTTAATTAATAAATACAGTATGAATAAAGATTACATAACATAAAAATAACTGCAGTCTTTGTTATTTGATAGCCACTTAAATTAAACAATTTTTATAGGGCAAGTAAAAACTGACTTCGGGCAAGTAGATCTCTGACCAACTTGCCCGACTGGGCAAGTGAAAAAAAAACCTTAGCGTTGAACCCTGCACAGGTCAGAGATCAGTTACCTGCGGAGATGTCAAACATCACAGATGAAACCATGGTTGATAACCCTGATGTTATGAAACACCTGACTCGGCGAGCGCTCATACCTGTCGTCTCTCCTGCAGGCGTACGAGCTGTCCACGCTGACCGGTACTCAGGTGCTGCTGCTGGTTGCCAGTGAGACGGGTCACGTGTACACATTTGCCACCAGGAAGCTGCAGCCGATGATCACGTCAGAAACGGGAAAAGCTCTGATTCAGACCTGCCTCAACTCTCCGGACTCCCCGCCACGCTCGGACCCCTCCTCCGACCAGAGGATGAGCGCCACTGGCTTCGAGGAGACCGACCTCAACTACCAGGTGTCTGAGGCTGACAGCTGCTCGGAGGTCGCCAAGGTAACGTCACATTCAGAGACGGTGAGGCAGTGAGGTGTGAGGGTTGGAGCGTAATTGATTAATGGCTGAAAGATACCAGAAGGTTCTGTTGGAACGTACCTGTCGACCTTAGGTTCTGTTTCCACACAAGGTTCTTTTGGAACGTACCTGTTGACCTTAGGTTCTGTTTCCTCTCAAGGTTCTGTTGGAATGTACTTGTCAACCCTAGGTTCTGTTTCCTCTCAAGGTTCTGTCGGAACGTACATGTTGACTGCATGTTCTGTTTCCTCTCAAGGTTCTGTCGGAACGTTCCTGTCGACCTTAGGTTCTGTTTCCTCACAAGGTTCTGTTGGAACGTACATGTTGACTGCAGGTTCTGTGACTGCACGTAAATAACAACTTCCAGCACTTAAATAGGTCATAGCACAAAACAGCAGCATGTCAAGTGACTTTTTACTGTTATTATATTCAATAAAATTGTATGTTCCTAAATCTTGAGACACTTCATATGTAAGCTAGACAGACATTTCACCTGCTCATACTGTGCACACATGTACTGTATGTACTTAGTCCTAAAGAGCCCTTCTGGTGCCAGTAGATACATAGAAACATCCCAGCAGGCTGTGCTTTGCAAGCATACAAAAAAGTTTCACGCATGTGAAAATTATTTTTCATATGTGTGCTTCACCTCCGCTGCTACAAGTCCATCCTAGAGGAAACACTGCTGTGTGCGTTTTGTGCAACAGGTAGATGTGGTAGTCTACTGGTAGAGTAGAGAGAGAGCTAAGTAGCGTTGAAGTAGAGTAGAGCAGGGCAGAGAGATGGAAGCAGAAGGTTCTGTTGGAACGTACCTGTCGACCTTAGGTTCTGTTTCCACACAAGGTTCTTTTGGAACGTACCTGTTGACCTTAGGTTCTGTTTCCACACAAGGTTCTGTTGGAACGTACCTGTCAACCCTAGGTTCTGTTTCTTCTCAAGGTTCTGTCGGAACGTACATGTTGACTGCATGTTCTGTTTCCTCTCAAGGTTCTGTTGGAACGTACATGTCGACCTTAGGTTCTATTTCCTCACAAGGTTCTGTTGGAATGTACATGCTGACTGCATGTTCTGTTTCCTCACAAGGTTCTGTTGGAATGTCAATGTTGACTGCAGGTTCTGTTTCCTCACAAGGTTCTGTTGGAATGTCAATGTTGACTGCATGTTCTGTTTGCTCACAGGGTTCTGTTGGAATGTACATGTTGACTGCAGGTTCTGTTTCCTCACAAGATTCTGTTGGAATGTACATGTTGACTGCAGGTTCTGTTTCCTCACAAGGTTCTGTTGGAATGTCAATGTTGACTGCAGGTTCTGTTTCCTCACAAGGTTCTGTTGGAATGTCAATGTTGACTGCAGGTTCTGTTTCCTCACAAGGTTCTGTTGGAATGTACATGTTGACTGCAGGTTCTGTTTCCTCACAAGGTTCTGTTGGAATGTCAATGTTGACTGCATGTTCTGTTTCCTCACAAGGTTCTGTTAGAATGTCAATGTTGACTGCAGGTTCTGTTTCCTCACAAGGTTCTGTTGGAATGTACATGTTGACTGCAGGTTCTGTTTCCTCACAAGGTTCTGTTGGAATGTCAATGTTGACTGCATGTTCTGTTTCCTCACAAGGTTCTGTTGGAATGTCAATGTTGACTGCAGGTTCTGTTTCCTCACAAGGTTCTGTTAGAATGTCAATGTTGACTGCATGTTCTGTTTCCTCACAAGGTTCTGTTGGAATGTACATTTTGACTGCAGGTTCTGTTTCCTCACAAGGTTCTGTTGGAATGTACATGTTGACTGCAGGTTCTGTTTCCTCACAAGGTTCTGTTGGAACGTCAATGTTGACTGCATGTTCTGTTTCCTCACAAGGTTCTGTTGGAACGTACATGTTGACTGCAGGTTCTGTTTCCTCACAAGGTTCTGTCAGAATGTACATGTCAACCTTAGGTTCTGTTTCCTCACAAGGTTCTGTTGGAATGTACATGCTGACTGCAGGTTCTGTTTCCTCACAAGGTTCTGTTGGAATGTACATGCTGACTGCAGGTTCTGTTTCCTCACAAGGTTCTGTCAGAATGTACATGTCAACCTTAGGTTCTGTTTCCTCACAAGGTTCTGTTGGAATGTACATGCTGACTGCATGTTCTGTTTCCTCACAAGGTTCTGTTGGAATGTCAATGTTGACTGCAGGTTCTATTTCCTCACAAGGTTCTGTTGGAACATACATGTTGACTGCAGGTTCTGTTTCCTCACAAGGTTCTGTTGGAATGTCAATGTTGACTGCAGGTTCTGTTTCCTTACAGGGTTCTGTCGGAACGTACATGTTGACTGCAGGTTCTGTTTCTTCTCAAGGTTCTGTCGGAACGTACATGTTGACTGCATGTTCTGTTTCCTCTCAAGGTTCTGTTGGAACGTACATGTCGACCTTAGGTTCTATTTCCTCACAAGGTTCTGTTGGAATGTACATGCTGACTGCATGTTCTGTTTCCTCACAAGGTTCTGTTGGAATGTCAATGTTGACTGCAGGTTCTGTTTCCTCACAAGGTTCTGTTGGAATGTCAATGTTGACTGCATGTTCTGTTTGCTCACAGGGTTCTGTTGGAATGTACATGTTGACTGCAGGTTCTGTTTCCTCACAAGATTCTGTTGGAATGTACATGTTGACTGCAGGTTCTGTTTCCTCACAAGGTTCTGTTGGAATGTCAATGTTGACTGCAGGTTCTGTTTCCTCACAAGGTTCTGTTGGAATGTACATTTTGACTGCAGGTTCTGTTTCCTCACAAGGTTCTGTTGGAATGTACATGTTGACTGCAGGTTCTGTTTCCTCACAAGGTTCTGTTGGAACGTCAATGTTGACTGCATGTTCTGTTTCCTCACAAGGTTCTGTTGGAACGTACATGTTGACTGCAGGTTCTGTTTCCTCACAAGGTTCTGTCAGAATGTACATGTCAACCTTAGGTTCTGTTTCCTCACAAGGTTCTGTTGGAATGTACATGCTGACTGCAGGTTCTGTTTCCTCACAAGGTTCTGTTGGAATGTACATGCTGACTGCAGGTTCTGTTTCCTCACAAGGTTCTGTCAGAATGTACATGTCAACCTTAGGTTCTGTTTCCTCACAAGGTTCTGTTGGAATGTACATGCTGACTGCATGTTCTGTTTCCTCACAAGGTTCTGTTGGAATGTCAATGTTGACTGCAGGTTCTATTTCCTCACAAGGTTCTGTTGGAACATACATGTTGACTGCAGGTTCTGTTTCCTCACAAGGTTCTGTTGGAATGTCAATGTTGACTGCAGGTTCTGTTTCCTTACAGGGTTCTGTCGGAACGTACATGTTGACTGCAGGTTCTGTTTCTTCTCAAGGTTCTGTCGGAACGTACATGTTGACTGCATGTTCTGTTTCCTCTCAAGGTTCTGTTGGAACGTACATGTCGACCTTAGGTTCTATTTCCTCACAAGGTTCTGTTGGAATGTACATGCTGACTGCATGTTCTGTTTCCTCACAAGGTTCTGTTGGAATGTCAATGTTGACTGCAGGTTCTGTTTCCTCACAAGGTTCTGTTGGAATGTCAATGTTGACTGCATGTTCTGTTTGCTCACAGGGTTCTGTTGGAATGTACATGTTGACTGCAGGTTCTGTTTCCTCACAAGATTCTGTTGGAATGTACATGTTGACTGCAGGTTCTGTTTCCTCACAAGGTTCTGTTGGAATGTCAATGTTGACTGCAGGTTCTGTTTCCTCACAAGGTTCTGTTGGAATGTACATGTTGACTGCAGGTTCTGTTTCCTCACAAGGTTCTGTTGGAATGTCAATGTTGACTGCATGTTCTGTTTCCTCACAAGGTTCTGTTAGAATGTCAATGTTGACTGCAGGTTCTGTTTCCTCACAAGGTTCTGTTGGAATGTACATTTTGACTGCAGGTTCTGTTTCCTCACAAGGTTCTGTTGGAATGTACATGTTGACTGCAGGTTCTGTTTCCTCACAAGGTTCTGTTGGAACGTCAATGTTGACTGCATGTTCTGTTTCCTCACAAGGTTCTGTTGGAACGTACATGTTGACTGCAGGTTCTGTTTCCTCACAAGGTTCTGTCAGAATGTACATGTCAACCTTAGGTTCTGTTTCCTCACAAGGTTCTGTTGGAATGTACATGCTGACTGCAGGTTCTGTTTCCTCACAAGGTTCTGTTGGAATGTACATGTTGACTGCAGGTTCTGTTTCCTCACAAGGTTCTGTCAGAATGTACATGTCAACCTTAGGTTCTGTTTCCTCACAAGGTTCTGTTGGAATGTACATGCTGACTGCATGTTCTGTTTCCTCACAAGGTTCTGTTGGAATGTCAATGTTGACTGCAGGTTCTATTTCCTCACAAGGTTCTGTTGGAACATACATGTTGACTGCAGGTTCTGTTTCCTCACAAGGTTCTGTTGGAATGTCAATGTTGACTGCAGGTTCTATTTCCTCACAAGGTTCTGTTGGAACGTACATGTTGACTGCAGGTTCTGTTTCCTCACAAGGTTCTGTTGGAATGTCAATGTTGACTGCAGGTTCTGTTTCTTTACAGGGTTCTGTTGGAATGTACATGTTGACTGCAGGTTCTGTTTCCTCACAAGGTTCTGTTGGAATGTCAATGTTGACTGAGCCGAATTTTCCTGATTTTTAAGTCTGAACCTGACCTGAGTCCTGTGTCTCAGGTGTTTTCAGGTACAGTTTGTACTATTGTGTCTCCCGGTGCAGTTTGTTACCTGACATGGTTATTATTATGGACAGTGTGTAAATGACCATCTAAAGGCTGCTGTTACGCACGCGCGAGCTGTAAACCTAGGGGAAACACTGCGTGTGTGTCTCTTCCTGTAGGATGTGATCAAACCAGCATTCACCATGTCCAACCTTCCTGGCACCACACAGGCCACGCCATCCTCCTCTTCGTCCTCGGTGTCCATGCAGGTGCAGACCAGTGCCCCCTCCTGGCAGTCGTCCTCCTCCACCAACGGGACGGTGCTGAAGACATCGGCCGGCGTGGTCCTTCCTGGAGGCTTCACCTTGATGTCAGGTAGGTGGGCGGAGCTTCCTCTCACCTGTATGGAGCTAAAACAGTCTCAAAATGAATAAATGCACACAGAAATTAATAAATGCATAAAAAAGACTTCACAAATGTATTTGGGGATTTATATGTATATATGACTGAAAACACAAACACATTTTCAATGCACACAAAAATATGTTTCATTCCATATATAAGTAAAAGAAAATCCACATGTGAAAAGTAAGATTTATAAACATATTTGTGATGCACACACAAATATGTCTTGTTTTAAATATGTGCAATTGAAATTCACAAATGTATGCATTTAGAAGTATTTGCAATTTTCATCAAATACATATTGTGAGGTTGTTACATTGATATATGAACTGTCCAACCTGCATTTACAAAGTGCTTTTAATTCGTAAACTTCCCTGCATTTGTGTGTGCGAGTTTTGAGACTCCCCTGACGTGACTTGATTCAAAAAATGCATTTTTTCTAAGAGGGGATTGTTTGCAGCCAATCAGATGTCTCACTCCTTGAGTCACTGATCATTTTACCTTCCTGTCTGCACCCAGGCTCCATCCTGGGAAAATAATGGCTCGCTAACATTAGCACGCTATCTACATTAGCTAAAGCTGATCACTGACAGCCAGAAACAAAAGTCTATGATCCATCATCTGTTTGATCATCTAAACTAAGAACATGTTTTCTTGTGGTGTCCTCTGTAAAATGATCAGTGCTGACAGCTACTGTATTATGTTCTGATCCAGGATGTCATCAGCTTACAGTGTTAGCTAGCTAGCATGCTAACAAGTAGAAAAGTTGTCTACGTCCATATTAAATGATGCTGCTGACATATTGGTGTGATTTGCTAACACAGTGAGCACAGCGTAGCTGCTGCTGTGTGTGGAGAAGCGGAGCTCCGCCCCCTCAGTGAAACACCACACATACAGAGCAGAGGACGGACGCAGTGTGACACAGCAGCATCGTGTTCTTCTGCTCATTTGGTTCAGGCACAGCAAAAAAAACAAAAACCATTTCAACAGTCGAATGTGATTTTTTTTATAACTTCAATTTTTATTGTCAAATTCCAAGATTTCCACCATTTGTACCGTCCAGTTCAGACTGAAGATTCACGCCGCTGACACTTTTCTCTGCAACGTTTTAAAACTGTCTCGCCTTGACGCTGATCTCTCAGTCAGGGGTTAGTGCTCATGACAGGTTGGTATACCCCTTGTTGGAACACCTTTGTCACATTCCAAAACCTCACAGTTGCTCCCTCATAGTTCACGGTACTGACATTGATCTTCACCAATGCAGCAGCGAGGTATCGCACAGTTCTGTTGGGTGAGTGAACACCCTGGGTAAAAGCAATCAGCGCCCCCAGAGTCTCTGAAACATTCAGGGGACGAGGTTTCAGTGGCATAGAATTACCTAGTTCGTGTGGAAGCTCCGCGCAGACATAACAGCTCCTGTTTGTCAGCACTCTCGCCGTTGTCAGCATAGCTCGATACCACACGTTGTTCTCCAACATGGATGTCATGTTGCCAATTTGCACAGCAGATCTTTTCCTCAAGTGGTGAGGTGAGGCAGTACAGTTGTCGTCTGACTCAGTGGGGTTGTGTCTGTAGAGCTCGTCCAGCAACAGTAGTGTCAGCCCCACTCCGATGGAGATGACAAACGGGAAACCCACTCACCCTCTTAGGCCGCACCCCAGGCGCCTAAAGGAATGCCACAGCTTTGGTGTCTCGATCATTGTCGCGATGTGCACTCGGATCCGGAACGCGTCTGCAGTGACTGGCGTGTATCCATGTAGCCCTCTCTGCAACCTTCACTGCTGTCTCCGTCACCAAAAGCACCTGGAATGGACCGTTCCACCTGCGAGCTTTCCAATTCTTTCGCCTCAGATCTCTGACCACAATGTAGTCGCCTGGATCGAGGTCGTGCAGCTTTCCTTCTGCAGGTTTGGGCAGGGCAGCTTTCACCTGTTGATGAATTTCAGACAAAACAGAGGACAAGGTTGCACAATATCTTAACATTTCATCCTCGCAGTGGCCAGTGTCTGGCAACTGCCTTTTAACAGGCCCAATCCCAGTGTTGAGAGGTCTGCCAAACAAGATCTCGAATGGACTGAATCCATTCTTGTTTCTCCTCCTAGCCCTCATGTGCATCAACACAATAGGAAGAGCTTTTGTCCATGACATTTTAGTTTCCTCACACACTTTCACAAGTTTGTTTTTCAGAGTTGCATTTTCCCTTTCACATGCCCCTCCTGACGCTGGATGATATGCACAATGTTGTCTCAAATCAATGCCCATATACTCACCAACAGTCTTCAGGGTTGCGCTCACAAAAGGTGTACCATTATCTGAGCTGATTTTGGTTGGAATTCCCCACCTGGGAATTATCAGGGTCATCAAAGCTTTCGCAACTGCTGCTGTATCCTGTTTAGCTGTGGGAAAAGCTTCAACCCATTTGGAAAACATGCACACAATCACCAAAACAAACTTCTTCCCTTTGCTTGGTGTTAGTTCAATGAAATCCGTTTGCAAGTGATCAAAAGGTCTTTCTGGAGGTGGATGTGCAGCCTGTGGTATTTTGATACCCCTCCCCACATTGTTCGTGGAGCATATCACACATCTTTTACAGAATTCTGTGGCATAGCTGGAAAACCCTCTTGTAAACCAGAATCTCCGTATCTCATCAACCATCCCCCCTTTTGACACGTGGTCCAACCCATGTGTTAATTTAACGTAAAAGTGGAAGAGATAGCGAGGGAGACAGGGCAGGCCATCAGGACCTGACCACAGTTTATCAAGAACAGTACATCCTGCCTTTTTCCAAATGGCCTTCTCTGCCGGAGAGGCTCTTATCTGCAAGTCTGCTATCTCAGCTGTAGCCACAGCTGAGGGAGTGGAAGCAGGAGTTAGGGAGGCAGCATGCAAAGATGAAGGTAACGAAGACAATGGCAGCCTTGAAGCAGCTTTTGCAGCTGCATCAGCTCTTGCATTCCCCCGAGAGACAAGATCAGTGTTGTTAGTATGAGCTTCACATTTACACACAGCGATTTGTTTAGGCAACAACACAGCATCCAGAAGAGCAGATACCAACACATGGTGAGCAATAGGTTTCCCTGTTGAGGTTAAGAAATCCCTGTTCTTCCAAATTTGCCCAAAGTCATGTACCACTCCCCAAGCATAGCTGCTGTCAATGTAAATGTTAACGGATTTGTCCTCAGCCAATTTACATGCCTCTGTCAGAGCCACCAGTTCAGCTGCCTGGGCTGAATGTGAGGCTGACAAGGGACGCGCAATCACTGTCTCCTGCAGCGTTGTGACAGCAAAACCTGCAACAGTTTTGCCATTGCCAGGGTCTCTTGAAGCTGAGCCATCAAAAAAAAAACTCAAAGTCAGCGTTATCAATCAGCGTGTCCTTCAAATCTGGTCTGGGAGAACAGACAGAAGTTATCACAGCAACACAATCATGCGGTTCTCCATCAACAGCCGTTGGGAGAAGAGTAGCAGGATTAATAACAGTGCATCTCTTTACCTTGATGTTAGGTAATTCCAACAGGACAGCATTGTAACGCAACCACCTTGCAGCAGAAAGATTTGAAGTCTTTTGCTCAAGAAGGATGAGAGACACTGCATGTGGGACCAGCAAGGTCAAATCAGCATAGCCCACAATGTCACGTGATGCAATAACTGCCCTTTCAGCAGCAGCCACAGCCCTAAGACAATAAGGCAGGCCTGCAGCCACACTGTTGAGTTTTGATGAAAAATAAGCTACAGGCCGCTGTTTCCCCCATGTGCTTGCAACAGCACAGAAGTCATGTACCCACCCTTTTTGTCAACAGTCTGGGTAAATGGTCGTGTGCAGTCAGGCAGTCCAAGAGTCGGAGGTGTTTGCAGAGACAGTTTCAAATCAACAAAAGATTTCTCTGCTTCAGGGGTCCAAATGACACGATCAGATGCTTTCAGGCCTTTCCCATGAGCAATTGCTGCTAATGGTGCCTCAATTTCAGCATAATTAGGAACCCATTGCCTGCAGTAGCCTGTCATTCCCAAAAAAGACATGAGTTGTTTCTTTGTCTCGGGTTTTGGGGTCTTTTGAATAGCTTCAATGCGTTTGGATGTGAGGGTTTTTCCCTCAGGAGAAATCACGTGACCCAAAAATGTGACTTCTTGTGAAACAAACTGTAGCTTTGACAGGCTGGCTTTGTGGCCCTGCTCAGCCAAATGAGTCAGCAAGGCAATGGTGTCTTTAACACAGCCTTCTCTGGTTGCGCTCGCAACCAAAAGGTCATCAACGTACTGCAACAAAGCACTACCTTCGGGCAGTACAAGGGTCTCCAAACTGTCATTCAAAGCAAAATTATAGATCGTTGGGGACTCCGAGAAACCTTGGCATAAACGCGAGAAAGTCCACATTTTCCCCTCAAAACAAAATGCAAACCAGAATTGACTGTCCGGGTGCACTGGAACACTGAAGAATGCATTTGACAGATCAATTACTGAAAACCACTTGCTATCAGCTGGAACTTGAGACAGAATTGTGTGTGGATTTGGAACCGTGGGCACTCTGGCCTGTACCGCAGCATTTACAGCTTGCAGGTCTTGCACAAATCTCCACTCAGCAGGTTCGCCATCAGGTCGTATTTTACGCACCGGAAATATAGGCGTCCTCACAGGAGAGTTTGGACATGGAACAATCACGCCTGCATCCAACAGGGCATCAAACAGAGGTTTAATGCCTTCCACTGCTTCACGCCTGAGAGGATATTGATTACGACAGGGTCTGTAGTCAGATTTAGGTGTGATTATCACAGGCTCACAATTTTTGATCAGGCCAACGTCATATTTACTTTGAGCCCAGAGATGTGCAGGAACCTGCTGTAGCTCTGGGATGTCGGCAACGGACTTAACCATGCACCAGTCAGCTTCGGAAACAGTTTTGTCTGTAAACGTAACAGAATGGGAAGTCTCAATGACACAATCTAGTTTCTTTCTGTGCACTCCCATTGCATCGTTAAAATCAATATGAGGATCAGTGGAAGACCTCCAACATGGAGAGGCGTTCAGTTCCCGCACCCACAGACCCAGGTCTGTGCCGCTGGGATTCACCAGTGAGATGTGTGGATCAGAGTTTTGTGCCAAAATCAACTCATACAATCAATTAGGAAGTTTCACCGAGACAGCACAATTGGCGTCATTCCAATACAAATAATCTAGCTGTAACCTGTCCTTCTCCTGTTCTGAGTCACAGAAAACATCCTCATTATCACAGTCAGTGTGTGAGACAGAGGCGATGTGTGCTGTGCAGTGCAGGCATGTGACAGATGGGGGTAGATTCACCTTCCATTCGCACATGAACTGTCCCTCAGCGTGCTTGAAAAAAAGCACAATTTTCCTTCAAGTCATTCACTCTCTTCACCTGAACGCCTTCAGGTGTGCAAATCAATACAATACCCAACCTACACATGAGATCTCGTCCCATCAGATTGACAGGGCATTTGTCAGAATACAAGAATGAGTGTTTGAAAGATTTCCCTGTGTCAGAATCAAAACAATTCAGTGGAGCAGTGTATTTTTCAACAATTGCTACCCCTGCAACCCCAATTGTTTTCTGATATCTCCCACTGAGCTTAGGTGTAACTTTAGGAGGAAATTCACAACGTCTCACGACTGATTCCGCAGCTCTGGAATCTACCAAGAATGAGAGTTCAACACCTTTAACTGACAGTGTATATCTAGGCATTTTTTTATATGCCTTTGCTGAAAAATCAGCCAGCATACTGCTATGCTCACTCTCTCTCTGTTTAGATTCAAGGTGCAGAATCGCATCAGAAACAAGCTCATACTCTGCATCAGTCATGATATGTGTGTTGTGTGTTTCTGTATTTGTGTTTGTGTCAGTGCTCTCACGTGTCTGAAGTGTTGGTTGGTTTTCCAGGTCAGTGTCGTCACCAGATTCGGCCGTCCTCGTGCTCCCACCACATAGTCAATCCGACTCGCTTGCCCCATCCTTTTTCTTGTTGTTGTCCCCCTTGTGGCAGTTTCGTGCCCAATGTCCACTTTTGCCACAGTTGTAACAACGGTCTTTGTCTTTGTCTTTGTCTCTGCGCCCTCCCCGTGACTTTCCTTTCCGGCCTCCCTTCAGATCCTGCAGCTGAGCCAGCAGTAGTTTGGCAGAGAGGCGATCTTTTTTCTCCAGTTTCTTTGCCGCTTCCTCCTCTCTCTGACGCTGGAGTTCAGCCCTCTGACACTGAAATTCAGCCTCAGCTCCCACAGCGTGTCTCTCAATGTCCGCGAGATCAGCTGTTGGCCATGTAAGGAAAACACGGTGAATTACATCTGCAATCTCTGGTTTCACCCCGTTCAGGAAAAGCAGACGCATTTGGGTTGCGTGTCTTTCGCCCTCTTTCGCCTCAACTTCAGTTTCAGTCAGTCCACCATATTTCATTGCTGCCTCTCTCAGGCGGAACAGATAAGCAGGGACACTCTCCTCTGCCCCCTGCTTAACCGCCACCACTTTTCCCCAGTCCAAACAAACAGGAAACTTTGTTTTCAGTTTCAGCATCAGCCGATTGACAATGGCCCTGTAGGCAGCGTTGGTGTCGTGTTCATAATCACAGTGAACCAGTCTGGCAGATTCATTGTCCATAAACACATCCGCCACCTTATGCCAGTCATTTGACATGTGACATGTTAACATACGTCTTAGTTCACCGATGGTGGGTCTGTGCAGTTGCTCTCCATATTTCTCTCCTCCTTCCAGGATGTGTGGCAGGGTTGCCATGGCCTCAATCATGTCGCTCATCAGCCATGGTCTGTACACAAGTTGTGCTTCTCCATTTCCAGCTGCCACTTCCAGCATGGGAGCACTCAGTTCTGTCTTTTGCCCCTCTCGCTCTCCCTGCTCAGGCCCGTAGGATTTTCCACTGCGCAGGGATGAGGGGATGGAGGGATTTGGATGTGGAGACACGTTGCCCCGTGGGGTTCCGTGTGAAGTGTCAGCGGAGGGGGAAGTGGGCTTCATGTCTGCCGCTGCTGCAGAGGAGTTGTTTGTTGCAGAGGAGCCGCCTGCTTCCTCCCCGCCACGGTGATCGGCGTACGGTGGGGGCCGTGCAGGTGGAGCCGAGTTGAGGTCCGAATCCAGTTTTGGACACTGCGCCGGGAGACCTTTGGGGCCCTGCCTATGCTTGGCCTCTTTCATCCAATTATTAAATGCTGACCAATCTGCCTCGAATTTGATCTTACCTCCAAATTTCCCTACTAATCCCCTTTTTTCTAAATCTGTTAACCTCACCTCTAACGCCTCGAGTTGTTTTACACTCAGGCTGCCAGATTGTGGAAAACAGCACTCATTTACCCACAGATCTAACTGAGCCACGCTCTCCTTCCCATAATTGATCTTCATGAACCTCACGTTGGCAGCGCCATAATCAGGCTCAATTCTCCTCTCTGAGGTCTTGCTCTGACCAGATCCCATCGCAATCAAATTCTCAGGTTTTTTTTCTTTTTTTTTCTTTAGCAGGAAATAAGCCAAATTTGTGGAACGAAATTCTTTTACCTTTAAGTGAAAACGAATAATTAAGGACAGTTTTACCACTCTGTCTGTTCCGTTCTGATAGCAGGTGTATGTATCTCTCCCCTTCGCTACTCACCACCCTTTCCCTCTGTCTTGACAGCTGAGAAATCAGGTGTCGTGTTAGGTTCCCAACCTACACTATCTTAGGTCCCTGACCTAAACTGAGCTCACACTTTTCCTGCACTCAGTTTCCCAGAAACGGTGCCTGGCACGTCTGCCAACCTATCACAATAGGTGGAAAAGACTTTTCCTGCGCAGTCCTCAAAACTCACCAGAAAAAGACAGCGAGGTGTTGACAGCCACCTAGCTCGTTGGACCCCAACGGTGAGAGGAATGCCGGTTCTCCAGACGTCAGGCCCTCTCCTCAACCTTCCTTTGTGGGGGAGTTTGAGGTGTAAGAGTCTCGGCTCTTGCTGTGCACAGTTTTTAACCTTCAGTCCAGAATTCCAGAATCCGCTCACAGATGAGGTCCCTTCGTGGTCGCCAATTTTGTGGTGGCAAAATTACTATTCAATAAACAATTCAAAGAAAAGTCTTCACACGTCGGCTGTCTTTCTTGAGTTTTAATAAGCATTCATGAATGGAGTCTCACAAACAGTACAAACCGCATGAATAGTCAGTCAAAGTGAGAACTGGCGAGTGTCCTCCAGCCCTCTATCTTTATAGTTACCCAAACACATGCTCATCTATAGTCACAACACATGGCGCCAGAGAACCTGTTGTCCTAAGCCGTATCATCTCCTGACACAATAAAACAGGGTCATAACTCTGAAGGCCTCTCTGAAGGTTCACCTTCGGCCTGTTTTGCGACCAGGCCTCCGCCATATATCTGATGTTATCAAGTGAGGGATTACAGAGCATGGAATAAAGTAAGTCTTGCAGGACACCCTAAGGGGTGAAAAGAGGGTCAGACGCCCATAACTTGTCAGGTACCCATAATTTTCCATCACATGTCTGAACGTGCTGTTGCACACGGCAGCAATCACTAATGGCCATTATGTCCATTCGTCCACCAATTCTGTCCACTGAGACGTGTGGACGTGTCCACTGAGACATGTGGACGTGTCCTCTGAGACGTGTCCTCTGAGACGTAGGGCTGCACGATTCTGGAAAAAATGAGAATCATGATTTTGAGATTGAGATCACGATTCTCTCACGATTTTTTTCAACATAAAGATATATTGTGCTTATTTCCTGATACAAAAGGAAAAGTAACAAAAATTATAAATAAATATTAAAAAAATATCATTAAATAACAAAGCCTATGATTGTGCCTGATACAAGAGACACAAGGCACATAAACTCTGGTCAGCAGAGAGGGAACACTCGTGTTTTAGCTTTAGTCTCTTGTCTTCTTTTACAGCTTTTGAACAATTTTAACAATAATATCAATGTTGAACAACATTTTTCAGAGGTAGGTATTCCAGGCCTGGAATTAAGTGTTATGCCCAGCTCGTTTAAGAGCACCCCCCCCATAAACACAAGACCCCACTAACAGGGTCTTGTGCAAAATCAGCAGGGCGCACGGGAGAGCGCATCAGCCAGAACATTATCACTACCTTTGATGTGACATACGTTCAGGGTGTAAGGCTGTAGAAATAGCAACCACCTCATAAGCCTACTATTGGCATTATGCATGCTGCTCAAGAAGGTCAAAGGATGTGTAAACGGTCACAGGCAGAGAGGGGCCAACATACACTTCAAAAAATTTTAGGGCCCAAATCAAAGCTAGAGTCTCTTTTTCAATCACTGAATAATTCAGCTGGTGACAGTTGAACTTACGTGAGAAAAAACATACAGGATGGTCAATTCCCCCCTCCCCTTCCTGCAGAAGGACGGCCCCAGCACCAACTTCACTAGCATCCACCTGGATTTTAAAAGGTTTGTGGAAGACTGCAGCTGAGAGCACAGGAGCAGAGCGTATCAATTTTTTTACACGTTCAAATGCAGCATTACAGTGAGAAGACCAGTCAAAAGGCGTAGTCTTCTTAAGTAGGTTTGTCAGTGGAGCTACCACAGTGGAGAAGTTGGGGCAGAAGCTATGATAATACCCCACCAACCCAAGAAACCGCATCAGTTCTCTTTTGGATGCTGGCACTGGATAGTTGAGAATGGCCTCCACCTTAGCCTGTACTGGACGAACTTCACCTTGACCAACCACCTTACCCAGATAGGTTACGGTTGCCTTAGCAAACTCACACTTTGCTAAATTGACAGTTAAATTTGCCTGGGTCAACCGATCAAGCACTGCACACAAACGTTGAACATGAGATTCCCACGTCTCACTGAACACCACAACGTCGTCCAAATAAGCTGAACACCCTGCTAACCCAGCTAACACTTTGTTCATGAGACGCTGAAAGGTTGCTGGAGCATTTCGAAGACCAAACGGCATGACAGAATAAGAAAACAAACCCCATGGTGTAATAAATGATGAAATTTCCTTGGCCCTAGCTGTCAGTGGCACCTGCCAATAACCTTTCAAAAGATCCAGTTTGGTCACAAATTTGGCACCACCCACTTGACCAATGCAGTCCTCAATGCGAGGGAGTGGATAACAGTCAGGCCTGGTGACTGCATTAACTTTCCTGAAATCCGTGCAAAATCTGTCTGACCTATCCACCTTATCTACTAACAGACATGGAGAAGCCCAGCTTGAGCCTGATGGTTCTGCCAACCCATGTTGCAACAAATACTCCACCTCTTTCTCCATACGCTGACGCTTTTCCACTGGCAGCCTGTAAGCACGCTGCCTCACAGGCAGAGCACCCCCCCCCCATGTCATGCTCGATCATAGTAGTACGTGATGGTGTATCTGAAAAGAGAGACAAATGAGACAGCAGCAGTTTCACCAGATCTTCCTGTTGAGTATCTGAAAGATAACTAAACTGACTGGGAAGACTGTTCAAATACTCAGAATTTTTAAGCTTTCTAGTTAGAATGGCCTCAGAGGGAACATCAAAATCATCCGAAGGCCCAGCACCAATTGTGACCACAGACTTAACACCATCACCTACAGGAAGGGTATCATTGTCTGTCATGGCAGAGGCAGTCAAAAAGGGTTTCAACAAATTCACATGACACCACTGCACTTTCTTCCTCCTTTCGGGTGTGGCAATCAAATAGTCCCGGTCAGAGATCCTGCTTTTCACTGTGTAAGGCCCACTGAATCTTGCCTGAAACGGTGAACCAATCACAGGCAACAAAGCCAGAACCTGGTCCCCTGGCTCAAACAGCCGGGTCTCAGCTTTTTGGTCAAAGCCCTCCTTCATTTTTCTTTGAGCTCCACCAAGGTTCTTGTGAGCAGTAGCACAGGCAATGTACAGTCGTCGACGAAAGTCATTTACATAATCCAAAACATTCTCAGACGGCTCCTCAGGTTTCAAATCAACCCCCAGAACTGCTAGTGGACCCCGGACAGAGTGACCAAACACCAACTCATTTGGACTGAAACCAGTACTGGTCTGTGACACCTCCCGTATCGCCAACAATAACCATGGTAGGCCTTCTTCCCAATCCAGAGAAAGCTCAGTACAGTAGGAACGCAACATAGACTTCAACGTCTGATGAAAACGTTCCAACACACCCTGAGACTCCGGATGATAGGCGCTGGAGACATGATGTTCAACCCTCAGCTGCTTACTGCCCTGGTCTGTTTGCACTATCTTTGGAACGCCAAAAGTTGACATAAAGGAAGTAAGTGCTTTCAGCACTGGTTTAACCTTTATAGAGCGCAGCGGAAAAGCAGCTGGATAGCGTGTACTCTTACACATCACTGTTAGTAGGTACTGGTTACCTACCTTACTCTTTAGAAGCGGGCCCACACAGTCAAGCAACAGATACTCAAAAGGCTTCTCCATAACAGGAATTGGGTACAGGGGAACTGGCTTCAGCTTCTGGTTGGGCTTTCCTGTTAGCTGACATGTTTTGCAGGTTTTACAATAGTTAGCAATATCCTTTTTCAATCGAGGCCAGAAAAAATGGTGAAGCACCTTATCATATGTTTTCTTTACGCCAAGATGGCCTGCCACCCCATCATGTGAAGTGCTTAACACCACGTCTCTGAACCTGGAAGGAACCACGACCTGTATCACACTGTCAACCTGTACCCCACTCACCACACGAACCCACTTCCTCAACAGTAACCCATCACTGAAAAAATAACCACTAGAGACACTCTTGAGATCACCCTCCGAACCAACCATCTCAAATAAAGGCCCCAGTGTAGGATCCACAGCCTGCTCCTTAATCCACTTCTCCCTAGAAAATGCAGACAAAGGAATGGAAAAAAACTTACATGATTCCTGTCCCTCAGAGAGACCTGCCTGAGAAGACTGACCCTGTCCAGAGAGCTCAGACTGTTCTGATAGAGCTTTAGTCCTAGCCCGGGTCACAGAACAGGAGGGAAACACTGTAGGGCTCTCTTTAGCACACCCTTCAGGCTCTTCAGGTACCTGCAAAACTGAACCCACATACACAAGTGGTGGACCCTCTTTCCAAATCTTTGACCCTGCCAAATCATTTCCCAGGATGACATCAACCCCTTGTACCGGCAACTGAGGACAGATGGCCATATCAACTTCACCACACACCAAATCAGAATCAAAATGGAAACGATGAACAGGAACCCAGAGCGTAACCATCCCAACACCCAGTACAGGAGCTTTCCCACTAGTAGCTGTATGGGCTGAAAAAGGCAACACACTTCCCAAAACAAGACTCTGATTAGCTCCTGAGTCCCTCAGAACCTTAACCGGTACCTTCCGCTGTCCATCTAAAGACACAAAACCATCTGATACAAAAGGTTTATACAATTCATCCACATGCTTAGGTGGCACAGTCCCTGGTGGATGAACAGATTCAGACATGTTAGCGTGAAGCGCAGAGGTCACCAGGCCAGCTGGCTTCACATACACACTGGCATCTGCTGATTTTTGACCAGTTTTACTAAGTGGACATTCCCCTTTCCAGTGTCCCTTGTTCCTACAGGCATGACAAATCCTGCCTGGATCAAATTTCCCATCTGTCCCTGGGACATGTCTGCCAGCATTAGAAACTTCATGAGCTACTGGAGGCCTATTAGGCCCAAGCCTAAAATTCTCCCTCCGTTGCCCTTCTCTCTGGCCATGACCACCAGGTGAGCCCCTGCCATGCGTTAAAACATATTCGTCTGCCAATACTGCTGCTGCGGCTGCTGTTTTCACCTTCTTTTCAGTAATATAGGTGGCCAACTGGGCAGGCAATGAACTTTTAAACTGTTCTAACACAATCAAGTCACACAAATCATCATATGACTCCACACTGGATGCCGAACACCACCGATTGAAATGAGTTAAAATGTCTTGAACAAACTCAACATGGGTTTGCTGGTCTCTTCTCTTCCAAGTCCTAAACTTCTGCCTATAAGCTTCTGGCACCAGTTCATATGCTTTAAGGACTGCAGCTTTGACTTTGCCATAACTAGCACTATCAACAGAACTGAGGGCAGAGAAAGCTCTCTGGGCCTTGCCTGTGAAAATACACTGTAGCATTAAAGTCTGGTGGGCATCTGACCAGCTCCTAATGCCTGCTACCCGTTCAAACAAAGCAAAAAATGTGTCAGGGTCTTTTTCGTCAAATTTTGGCAACAAACGCAACCCTTCAGCAACATCGAAGCCACGATGCAGCCCTGTAGCTCCACTCTCATTCATTAGCTTCAACCTCAGCCGCTCTACTTTAACCCTTTCCTTCTCTAATGCTGTAGCAGCCCTCAGCTTCTCCTGCTCCAACTCAAATTGAAATCTCTCCCTCTCCAGCTTCGCCTTTTCTCTCTCCAGCTGCAGACACTGCTCAAATGACCAAGCCCCATCCCCAACACATGGACCCACCAGAGCTGCTGGAGCCTGAGCCACCTCCAAAAGATTGGCAGACACTGGCAGACACAGCCAGCCCCTCAACAATGTCTCGTAGCTCAGCCTTTTTTGGCACCTCCTTGGCCTTAGACCAACCCAAATGTACTGCCAAGTCCACCAGATCTGATTTGGCAAGCTGAGCTAAAGTGCTACGAGATGGTCGCTGGAGGAACTCAGAAACTAGTGTATTACTGTGCTCACTATCCATGTTAACTGTCAATCTAAATCACAACCAATGCAAACATCAGACCTCATTCACAGAGAAAGCAACAAGTCACACAGTACATAGCCACAGAGAGATTGAGTGACAAAGGAGCGCCCCTCCTAGCTACCTAAGTCAAACTAGCTAACTGCACCCTAGTCTTCATGTGCGTACTGGCGGCAGGTATTTATGCATCTGTAAACCATCTGTATTGGGGAAGACAACTTGTCCCAGCCAATACTCCAGGGTGCTCCCGAGACAACTGCTACTAACCGCACGGACAACACACAAAAACAACAAACAGCCCTGCAAAACAAAAAAAACAGAGCAACCCCTCCTTGTGAGAGAACTGCCACTTCAGCCTACATGAGGGACACAACTGCTCCAGCCATAACCTCCCCACAGCCACACACAGTGCAACCTAAAGTCACCATTCTCTGAACGCAGGTCAACAAAGAGAGCACTGCACCATTTACCCCCCGGTTAACACAACACTCAAACAAGCCACTGTGAGCCTCCCAGTTTTAATGCCACACAAGAGCCAAACATTGACACTCCCAAGTTCAAAATTGGACGAGCCCCCACTTGTTATGCCCAGCTCGTTTAAGAGCACAACAAAAGAGGGAGAACCACACAGCAACCAGTTAGATTAACCAAAAATTTATTTAAAGAATAAGATTTAAGTGCAGATCAGTAATCAGTGGTGTGGTGAGAGGTGTTGGATGTATGAGGTGTATGTGTGTAATCATAAGGAACCAAAAGAGCCAACGTAACACAACCCAAACCAAACCAAACAATGCTGGGGTTGCCTGGAGGCCCCAGCCATCCAGGAAGGAGAGAGAGAGCCATCTTGGAATGGCCATGCCTTTATAGACAAGGCCACAGGTGAGGTGAATCCCCTGATGAGATGGGAGGGAGACAGGCAGGGAGAACCTGGGAAGGGAGGAGCACAGAGAGGCCAGCAAAATACAACATGGCCGAGGCCATCACATAAGTCAAAATTAAACGTTTCAACACCATGCATTTGACAGCAGTATTCACCTAACATAGCCTACATATCTTTAATTATATAATTATTTATATGTCTCTATGTATATTTTTACATAAATCCCCAATATTTTATTTGCCTTTAAAAAATCCTCTTCGTTCATTTAATTTGACAATGTTTATCGTATTGTGTTATATGTATTAATTCTAATTCTCTTAATTCTAAGAGGATCTTTGTCCCATGAGAGCAGGCAGCTGTTCTCCGTGTCTGCAGTGTAAACATCTTTCGCTGGCGATTTGACAGTCACTAGAAGCACATTATGACCCTTTGTAAAAGTTTTTGTGTGGTACCTGTGTTCTACATGAGCTAGTCTCGCTCACCAGACCTTTCTCAAGAAAAGAAAGGTCTGGCTGGGCCAACTCTCACTTTAAGACTGGAGAAAAAAACGCCCCGGCTGCTTGTATTTCTTTCAACCAATCACAATTGTTCTTGGCGGTGCCACAGCAACGGTGCGCTTGCAAAAATATTGCCGGGGGGAAACAGGTTTTGGTGTAACACGCCCACAAAAATATCGCCTACAGGACGCGAACCATGGCAGAAAAATGGCTACATCCCCGCAAGATCAAACACCGCAAAAGTTAGTAAAGGACGTGTTGAAAACTGCTACCGGCAATGGTAGGGCGGGACTTCAGCGGCTGGCTTGTTCCGCCCAATGAGAGGCTGATCTTTGCAGCCAGCTTCCACCCACTCAGACTATACATGAGCTAACGTTAGTGGCTAAGGACGTGTCTGTCTGACACACACATACCGTTAACTTGCCGTAGCCTTGCTGTTTGTCATGTTAATGTTATCTTTGGCAGCCCTGAATAGCTTGTAAAGCTTTAGCATAGTTAGTTAACACGTTTTTTATCGGCCCATGTGTTTACTGCTACAGAAAATTAATAAATCTTTGGTATATTTTGGCAGAATCGCCGTCATTGAAAAATTAGATCGCATATGCATATGAATCGAGATCACGATTTTATTACGATTAGTCGTGCAGCCCTACTGAGACGTGTCCACTGAGACGTGGACGTGTCCTCTGAGACATGTGGATGTGTCCTCTGAGATGTGTCCACTGAGACATGTGGACGTATCCACTGAGACGTGTCCTCTGAGACATGTGGACGTGTCCTCTAGACGTGTCTGCTGAGATGTGTCCTATGTCACTCGGTCCAGCTCCTCCTGTCAGTCTAACCTCTTTAAAAAGTGACCTCACTGATGTTCAGCTGTTCATTAACTTGTCTCTGGCCACCCCCCCCCCCCACCCCCCTCACCTGTCCACAGGTGCTTCGCTGCCCCCCGGCACACACACCATCCCCCTCAGCCAGCTGCAAGGCCCGCCTCTCACCATCCAGGGTCCCGGGGCCCCTGGCCCCACTGCCGCCACCACCACGCTGCACACTCCACCCACACCGCCAACCACACTGCTCCGCCTCCCCGCCACCGTGTCACTGGCAGGTGAGCATGACCACTCCCGTGTGTGTGTATGTGTGTGTGTGTGTGTGTGTGTGTGTGTGTAACCTGGAAAAGTCATGGAATAAGTAAGGTCCTTGAAAGTTTTTGAGAAGTCCTGGAATCTTGTTTCTTATAACAAAGCTATTACAGTGACGTTCTGTGGAGAACCCCCACACCCCCGACACGACCTGTGACATCATCAGGTATGGTTCTTTGTTTCCTCGTCTGTGTGTGCAGCTGGACTGATTGTTTGAATCTGATAGGTGTGAATAACACAGAGGCGGAGTCAGAAGAGAACCTTTGTGACAGCGTGATTTAACACGTAGGGTCATGAATCTGTGTGGACACCTGACGTGGACAGACTGAAATGTCCATGACACACGGAGACTTAGACTTAGACTTGCTTTATTGTCATTCAACAAACTGGGGGGTTTGTTTCAGTCCATAGATGAGTGTTTATTTATTGTATGTGAGTGTTCAATAGTCTTACAGCCAGGGGAAAGAACAGTCCATGGTGGGGGTGGGTGGGGTCAGAGGAGATGCGTTGGGCTCTGGTCAGGCAGCGCTTATGTCCAATGTCCCTGATAGAGGGGAGCGGGGACCCGATGATTTTCTCCGCTGTCCTCACCACTCTGTGCAGAGACTTCCAGTCAGAGGCCTTACAAGCCCCAAACCAGACAGAGATGCAGCCGGTCAGCAGACTCTCGATGGTGCCTCTATAGAATGTAGTCAGGATGGGAGGGGGGAGGGAGGCTCTCCTCATCCGGCACAGGAAGTGCAAGCACTGCTGTGCCTTTTTCGCCAGGGAGGTGGTGTTGAGGGACCAGGTTAGTTTGTTGGTGATTTGCACTCCCAGGAACTTTGTGCTACTGACGACCTCCACCGCAGTGTCATTGATGAGGAGTGGTGTATGACTGGGCCGAGATTTCCTAAAGTCAACAATGATCTCCTTTGTCTTGTCAACATTGAGGATCAGGTTGTTGACTTTACACCAGTTCACCAGATGTTTCACCTCGTCCCTGTAGGCCAGTTCGTTGTCACCCTGGATGAGGCCCAAAACGGTTGTGTCGTCCGCAAACTTCAGGAAGTGGTTGGTACTGAATCTGGGACGACAGTCGTGTGTCATCAGGGTGAACAGCAGGGGGCTGAGAACACAGCCCTGGGGGGAACCGGTGTTCAGGGAGATGACGCTGGAGATGTTATTTTTCACACGTACAGACTGGGTTCTGCTGGTGAGGAAGTCCAGTAGCCAGTTGCATAGGGGAGCGCCGAGGCCCAAGTGACCCAGTTTGCACACCAGGTGCTGAGGGATGATTGTATTGAACGCTGAGCTGAAATCCAGAAACAGCATCCGCACATGGGTGTTTTTATCCTCCAGGTGTTCCAGGCTCAGATGGAAGGCAGAGGAGATGGCATCCTCAGTGGAACGGTTCGGCTGGTATGCAAACTGGAATGGGTCAAGTGATGGTGGGAGTTTGGAGATGATGTGGTCCTTCACTACCCTCTCGAAGCACTTCATAATGATGGGGGTCAGTGCTACAGGGCGGAAGTCGTTCAGGTTGGTGCTGTTGGATTTCTTAGGCACTGGAATGATGGTGGCAGCCTTGAAACATGACGATACAACAGCCTGCATCAACGAGGTGTTAAAGACGTCAGTGAGGACGTAGGCCAGCTGGTCGGCACATTCTCTGACGACCCGTCCTGGAATGTTATCAGGGCCTGCTGCCTTCCGTGCGTTGACTTTTCTCAGGGTCCTCCGCACATCCACTGTTTCAAGTCTGAGTGCCTGCTCGTCGAAGTGAGGGACAGCTTTCCTCGCAGGGGTGGTATTTAATTCCTCAAACTGTCCGAAGAACTGATTCAGTTCGTTGAGGAAGCTGAATCAGTTCTTTGGACGGTTTGAGGAATTAAATACCACAAACACAGAGACACTCGGAGACCAGTGGGCAGTTTGAAGGTTCACAGCGTTCTTCTTCTCTTCAGACAAACAAACCAACGGGCTGATCGAACTGTTGCCTCCAGTCTGCAGACCGCCTTTAATGACATCATTAACCGTTGGAGCAGTGATGTCATCAGTTCAAATCATGGTTCGTCTGAAGGTTAATGTTGCTGCTCTCAGTTTACTGCTCACCATCAGGGTCTGGTGGGGCCGCTCATTCAGCCGTTACCGCTGGTAAGGCTGTCCTGACCCAACAGCGTCGCTATAGAAACCAGGGAGACCAGAAATCAGAGAGACCACAAGAGACCACAACAGACCAGTGAGACCAGTGAGAACTTTTTGAGCCACAGCCAGATGACCTGTTTCACACTGGCACTCTCAGGTGATGATCCTGGTCAGATGGAGGGAAGGTTACCTCAGTTCATTTACACATCGACCCAGAGCTGGATAAAATCTGCGAACTGTCCCCTTAATGTGACGGACACAGGTGACGCTGTTTGTTTTTGTGTTGAATCAGAGAATATTGATTATTGACACACTGATGGTGACTGATGGATGACATGTAGCTCTCCTGTGTTTTCACCAGGAGGCGGAGTCTCTCAGCAGCTACAGACCATTCAGGTTCAGCCCAGCAGTCAGCAGACCTCCACCAATCAGAGCAGCTCCGACATCAACAACCCCGCCTCCTCCACAGGTAAGACCATAGCCCGACGTTGCTGATGTGACTGACGTTGCTGATGATACTGATGTTGCTATGATTACAACAGAAGTTGAACTCTTCAGGTAAAGTTCCAGCTCACTGAATGTTAGCATTAGCCCTGATTGTTCCATTTTCTTTATGCTGAGATCATTTTAGCAAGCTAACACAAAACCATGTCTGTCTATCTCTGTTTGTCTGTCTCTGTCTGTCCCTGTCTGTCTCTCTGTTTGTCTGTCTGTCTGTCTCTGCAGCCAGTCTTTCTGCCTCCATTGTGTCCTCCTCTTCCTCGTCCTCGTCTGCCTCTTCCTCAGTAGCAGGTCACATGATGTACCCCGGCGGTCACACGGTGATGTACGCTGCACCGACGCCCTCTCTGGGTGACGGCAGCCTCACCGTCCTCAACACCTTCCCCTCAACAGGCCACGGCCAGTCACATGACCCAGGTACCATCCTGCTTCTGTGGTGATGTACATATGAACTCTAAGTTGTTGTTAACACGTGTTTGGTTGTGTTTTATTTTCTGTCTCTCAGGTCCTCTCCCTCAGGTCTTCCTCACCTCACTCCCTCCGGTCGCCGCTCAGATCCCCGTGTCTGCAGTCCAACTGCACCCGGTACCATACTGCTGATACTACTGCTGACAGTACAGCTGATAGTACTGATAGTAGTACAGATGGTTCTACAGATAGTTCTACAGATAGTAGTACAGATAGTTCTACAGATAGTAGTACAGATAGTACTGCAGATAGTTCTACAGATAGTAGTACAGATAGTAGTACACATAGTACTACAGATAGCAGTATAGAGGTTTCTACCGTTTTTGAGGTTTCTACCGTTTTTTTTCCCCGTTAAAGGGGTTTTTTTTGGGGAGTTTTTCCTGATCAGCAGTGAGGGTCTTAAGGACAGAGGGATGTCGTATGCTGTAAAGCCCTGCGAGGCAAATTGTGATTTGTGATATTGGGCTTTATAAATAAAATTGATTGATTGAAATTGATAGTAGTACAGATAGTACTGCAGATAGTACAGATAGTAGTACACATAGTACTACAGATAGTAGTACACATAGTTCTACAGATAGTAGTACAGATAGTACTGCAGATAGTTCTACAGATAGTAGTACAGATAGTAGTACACATAGTACTACAGATAGTTCTACAGATAGTAGTACAGATAGTAGTACACATAGTACTACAGATAGTAGTACAGATAGTACTACACATAGTTCTACAGCTAGTTCTATAGATAGTACAGATAGTATTGCAGATAGTAGTACAGATAGTATTGCAGATAGTACAGATAGTTCTACAGATAGTAGTACAGAAAGTTCTACAGATAGTACTACTGATAGTACAGATAGTAGTACAGATACTACTACAAATAGTACAGATAATTCTACAGATAGTATAGATAGTACTGCAGATAGTACTACAGATAGTACAGATAGTAGTACAAATAGTACAGATAGTACTGCAAATAGTAGTACTGATAGTATTGCAGATAGTACAGATAGTAGTACAGATGGTTCTACAGATAGTAGTACAGATAGTATTGCATATAGTAGTACAGATAGTAGTACAAATAGTACAGATAATAGTACAGATGTATTGCAAATAGTACTACAGATAGTACAGACAGTAGTACAAATAGTACAGATAGTACTGCAGATAATAGTACAGATAGTACTGCAGATAGTACTACAAATAGTACAGAGAGTACTACAGATAGTTCTAAAGACAGTACTGCAGATAGTACTACAGATGGTAGTGCAGATAGTACTACAGATGGTAGTGCAGATAGTACTACAGATAGTAGTGCAGCTAGTTCTATAGATAGTACAGATAATATTGCAGATAGTAGTACAGATAGTACTACACATAGTTCTACAGATAGTACTACAGATAGTATTGCAGATAGTAGTACACATAGTACTACAGATAGTTTTACAAATAATACTATATATAGTTCTACAGAAAGTACTACAGAAAGATATACAGATACTACAGATAGTTCTACATATAGTTCTACAGATAGTACTACAGAAAGATCTACAGATACTACAGATACTTCTACAGATAGTTCTACAGACAGTACTGATGATAGTACTATAGTAAGATCTACAGATAATACTATAGTACTATCATTAGTACTGTCTGTAGAACTATCTACAGACAGTACTACAGACAGTACTACAGACAGTACTAATGATAGTACTATAGTAAGATCTACAGATAATACTACAGAAAGTACTGCAGATACTACAGATAATTCTACAGATAGCACAACAGATGGTACAGATAGTACTACTGACACTACAGATAATACAGAGAGTACTACAGAGAGTACAGATACTACAGAGTACTACAGAGAGTACTACAGATAATACAGAGAGTACTACAGATAGTAGAGAGAGTACTACAGTAGTACTGTAGATACCACAGAGAGTACTACAGAGAGTAAAGAGAGTACTACAGAGAGTACTGCAGATACTACAGAGTACTAGAGAGAGTACTACAGTAGTACTGCAGATACTACAGAGAGTACTATAGAGAGTACTACAGTAGTACTGCAGATTCTACAGAGAGTACTACTGATAGTACTACAGATAGTACAGAGAGTACTACAGTAGTTCTGCAGATACTACTGATAGTACTTCAGATAGTGCAGAGAGTACTACAGTAGTACTGCAGATACTACAGAGTACTATAGAGAGTACTACAGTAGTCCTGCAGATTCTACAGAGAGTACTACTGATAGTACTACAGATAGTGCAGAGAGTACTACAATAGTACTGCAGATACTACAGAGTACTACAGTAGTACTGTAGATACTACAGAGAGTACTACAGATAATACTGCAGAACTATCTGTACTACAGATAGTACAGATAGTACTACAGAGAGTACTACAGATAGTACAGAGAGTACTACAGTAGTACTGCAGATTCTACAGAGTACTACTGATAGTACTACAGATAGTACAGAGAGTACCACAGTAGTACTGCAGATACTACAGAGAGTACTACATTTGCTACAGAGAGTACTACAGATAGTACAGAGAGTACTACAGTAGTACTGCAGATACTACAGAGAGTACTACAGATAATACTGCAGAACTATCTATACTACAGATAGTACAGATAGTACTACAGAGAGTACTACAGATAGTACAGAGAGTACTACAGTAGTACTGCAGATTCTACAGAGTACTACTGATAGTACTACAGATAGTACAGAGAGTACCACAGTAGTACTGCAGATACTACAGAGAGTACTACATTTACTACAGAGAGTACTACAGATAGTACAGAGAGTACTACAGTAGTACTGCAGATACTACAGAGAGTACTACATTTACTACAGAGAGTACTACAGCTAGTACAGAGAGTACTACAGATAGTACAGAGAGTACTACAGATAGTACAGATAGTACAAATACTACAAATAGTACTACAGATAGTACAGATACTACAGAGAGTACTACAGATAGTACTGCAGAACTATCTGTAGTACTCTTTGTAGTACTATCTGTACTACAGATAGTACTACAAAGAGTACTACAGATAGTACAGATAGTACTACAGAGTACTACAGATAGTACAGAGAGTACTACAGTAGTACTGCAGATTCTACAGAGTACTACTGATAGTACTACAGATAGTACAGAGAGTACTACAGTAGTACTGCAGATACTACAGAGAGTACTACATTTACTACAGAGAGTACTACAGCTAGTACAGAGAGTACTACAGATAGTACAGAGAGTACTACAGATAGTACAGATAGTACAAATACTACAAATAGTACTACAGATAGTACAGATACTACAGAGAGTACTACATTTACTACAGAGAGTACTACAGCTAGTACAGAGAGTACTACAGATAGTACAGAGTACTACAGATAGTACAGATAGTACAAATACTACAAATAGTACTACAGATAGTACAGATACTACAGAGAGTACTACAGATAGTACTGCAGAACTATCTGTAGTACTCTTTGTAGTACTATCTGTACTACAGATAGTACTACAAAGAGTACTACAGATAGTAAAGATAGTACTACAGAGTACTACAGATACTACAGAGAGTACTACATTTACTACAGAGAGTACTACAGCTAGTACAGAGAGTACTACAGATAGTACAGAGAGTACTACAGATAGTACAGATAGTACAAATACTACAAATAGTACTACAGATAGTACAGATACTACAGAGAGTACTACAGATAGTACTGCAGAACTATCTGTAGTACTCTTTGTAGTACTATCTGTACTACAGATAGTACTACAAAGAGTACTACAGATAGTAAAGATAGTACTACAGAGTACTACAGATAGTACAGAGAGTACTACAGTAGTACTGCAGATTCTACAGAGTACTACTGATAGTACTACAGATAGTACAGAGAGTACTACAGTAGTACTGCAGATTCTACAGAGTACTACTGATAGTACTACAGATAGTACAGATAGTACTACAGTAGTACTGCAGATACTACAGAGAGTACTACAGTAGTACTGCAGATACTACAGAGAGTACTACATTTACTACAGAGAGTACTACAGATAGTACAGAGAGTACTACAGATAGTACAGATACTACAGAGAGTACTACAGATTGTACAAATACTACAAATAGTACTACAGATAGTACAGATACTACAGAGAGTACTACAGATAGTACAGATTGTACAAATACTACAAATAGTACTACAGATACATCAGATACTACAGAGAGTACTACAGGTATTACAGTAGTTCTACAGTAACGTGTGTTTCCTGTCTGGACAGATGGTGATCAGTCAGCAGAGCAGCAGTAACCTGACGGAGCTGCAGGTCGTCAGTCTGGACGTCCACCAATCAAAAGACGACTGAGTGTCACATAACTCTCTCTTACACAAACACACATGATGATGATGCAATGAACTTCCTGTTTGCTTTGTTTTTCATCATCATGTAAACAACAACAGCACTCTGCAGCAGCTGATCGTTAAACGCCTCACACAGGAAGTGATTTTCAGAATAAAGCGCAACAGTTTTTCATCGGAATAAATCATCTACAACAGAAAACATTAATGACCCTGAAACTGACGATGTCATCAGCCTGATGTTCAGGTGAATGTTGTGATGATGTGACAGCGTGACCAGGCATGACATCATCACACACTCACCTGTGTGTGTTTGTCACATGAATGTATTGTTGTGTTTCACTTTATAATTAAAAAATTAAAAGTGCCAAAAACATGTCCAAGAAACAGATCACCCAAAAACCATGAATCATGTTTACGTCTCCAGTTTCAGGACACTTCCTGTTGAGTCTCCACATCAGGCTGACATCACTTAAGTTCTGTTGGTGCGTTTAAGGACACTCGATCATGTGAGAACTGATGGTCAGCTGCTGGACTGTGTTGGATTGATGAGTCATCAGAAGACGATCAGGAATCAAACAGACGCTGAGCTGCTCTCAAGCTGATGACAGGAAGTAATCACATCTGGATTCAGCTTCAGTTTGAGGATTTTCTGTTTCTGTTGGACCTGCTGATCCTCGTCAGACCCACAGGACCTGGTCAGACCCACAGGACCTGGTCAGACTCTAAACAGACATGAGGATTTATTTTCTAAACTGAACTGTATTTTTTTAGACTTTGACAAAGGGAGACAGGTCAGTTGTCAGCTGTGTGACCTCTGACCTCATGTCTTCATTCACTCATTTACATTTATTTCTAAACAGCAGTGATGTCATCAGTTGTTTGTTAGCAGCAGGTTGTTTCTGCTCAACAGAGTTGAAGAAATCAATCAATCAATCAATTATCAATCAATAAAAAGACTTG